>NC_136013.1:26273846-26573846 GCF_048128805.1 Centroberyx gerrardi
ATGTACAGGGGGAATGACCAGCAGGCCTCCATGAGATGCAATGTTTGAATATTTCAGCTATAGTTCTAAAACTGTTGAGCTAGCGTTATAGCTGAATAACACTGGCATAAATTACGACAGTCATATGTCCAAATGGTAGACAGCATGGGGCATAACCATATGTTTGCCGGTGTCGTGACTATATTTGTATCCCCTGAAGAGGAGTTCTTCTTTCGCACACATCACACATCAATTTGATGTATTTGAACGTAATAACTACATAATGTCTGGTGTGTATCGCTAGCCAGTACAACGGCAATTGTAAGACACTTCATGGAATAACATTACAGCAGCTATCCAAGTAAAGTTAGCCAGCGAAAAGCTACCGACACCTATTGTGTTGACTAGACAGCCTCAAACCACTGGCACCGGTGAATGTCAGGCTAAAAATGAATCAAACAAACCATACAGTACAGTTACCTTGCGAGACACTCCGGCCGGTAACGTTAGATATCGTTTTTATGGGATACAAATTTGTCCGCTATGGCTATCCAGAAATACCACATAGCTGACGCAACCACATACACGCACGGTGAGAAAGTACGGACAACACACTGAAATTTCAACCTACCTTTCAGAGACATCCTGCTGTAACCGTGTCTGTAAAACTTCGGCAGTTGCCTCCTCTTGTTCGGTTGACACATTCCGCCTCAAAAATGTACGGTTTTACATGTTCTGTCACAGAGTTTTCTTCTACAAGGAGCTGCCATGTTGATTAACACTTCTCCTTCCTAGCCTGGCCACCTGCTGGCCACCAGTGTGGGAGCAAGGCATGTATAGTCGATCTAGGCACTCTGATGTCGATCAACCAATAGGCGAAAAGTTGACCCCATGAGACACAGCCCCCTCATTTGCATAATGAAGCAGAAACGCATAAAGAAATGTAAATGTAAAAATAGAACACAGAAATAAATACGTTTGGGGAAATAAATAGGGGGAAAATGCAAAGGGAAACTATAATACAGACATAAATACAGAAATAAATAAAATGAAAAGAATTAATAAATAAAATGGAAAATTAAAACAGAAGTATAAATAAATAGGGGAATTAATACAAAGGTAAATAAATACAGAAGCAAATTAAAACAGAAGTATAAATAAATAGGGGAATTAATACAAGGGTAAATAAATACAGAAGCAAATTAAAACAGAAATATAAATAAATAGGGGAATTTATTTCTTTATTGAGTCATTTATTTATTTATTTATTTATTTTTGATTTTGGCAGTTCCGGTCCTCCATATGATACAGCCAACCTTGCCTTTATACTTTACAGAAGGACAATCAGGCCATTTTTTATTGTGCACAGAAGACAGACTATTTACATTACAATGTCACAAGTTTAGATGGTGAAAATTACATTACAACTAAAATAATAAATTACATCAATTTAACACTGTATGTAAATGGGTTTACAAATTGTATTTTTGTATTGTACTTTAATGAAGGCTAGTGTTGGACTACAGGACACTTGCTAAATAAAACACAGCTAGGCTACCTGTCCATTGTATTTTGTCGTGGAGGGATGCAAGTTTTGTGCAACAGGACACACTCTGTTTTGTATCTGTTCATTTGGAACTGAAGCCACAGCTGCTGGATGATGAGTACAATCTATTTTGAAGAGAAGTATATTAGCTCATGATCAGCATCTACTGTACACTGGCTGATGTAACATGTTTGGAGCTCAACTCAGGCAATATCACTTCCAAGACATATTGGGCCTCTTGCACTTTTTTTTTTGCTCACAATGCATAGCCCCAGTGATCTACTGTCCATTCATTTAGATAATGATGTTAGGCTAATAATCATCCACATTCTATTGTAACATAAATTGCAATTAATTCCCAAATCATTACAAATAAATCCACATAACTTTTCCATTAAATTTATACCATACATGGTTTAGTTTGCAATTACAGTAACATTAGCCACATATTATACAACTCAGTGGGTAACTTCCATGTTACAGGGCAAGTTATGATCAGACAGCAAAAACTAAATGTCATTGACAATGTGAAAATATAGATTTTAATTAATAGTTTGCATGTTGATTTGTGCCTCTTCAGGTAGCCTGAAGAGCTGAAGCACAATGGACATCCACCAGCAACATCAGGGAACAGCAACAATGACAGGATGCGAAGCAACAACAATACATTGGCGACAATACATATATATTATGTCAAGTGAAGATTTTTTTGTTGCTTGTATCTTCAAGCAGCATTTTGTAACATTTTTATGAGCAACAGAGCAACTACTTTTGTGAAACCATGTCTTGACTATCTTTTTGTTCTTTTTAAGACCACTGGGAGGCGCCAAAATATTGATCTTACAATATCCCAGAACAAAGATGGTAGAAAATTGCCCTTGTATCAACTAAACTGCATTGATTTTTTTTGGAATAAACATTCATATTTTATCAAAGATATTCATATGCAAGAAACCTGCAAGCCACTATTTTGGCGATCTTTTTCTGTAACAGTGAGTTAGTCTAAATCACAGCAGGGCGGCAATTCACCAAAAAGGGCAAAGGCACATATTACAGGTTTGACATTGAAAACTGAGAAAATTGGCAATTATCATGCTGGCTTGTATAAAATGACCTATAAATGCTGTCTCATTAATAGGGAACTGGCCTGAAATTATATTAGCTTAACTACTATTAAATCCCTGAATGACAAGAACACAGAAAGATAGAAGTAAGCTTGAAATGCTTCGCAGTATAATTTTCCCTTAAAAGCATGCATCTTGTGAGTTTAGCTCCATCAGACTGTGAGACATTCCTGCATTATAAATGGATAAATGTTACCAAAATAATATAAATGGACAAATGGTAGCCTACCCTAAATAGTACCCCACTTGCTAGAACAATATGTGCTCAAGGCTAATCTGACACTCACTTCTAAAATTATAATTATTTCACTACAAAGCTCACATGTAAATACCTCTTTAAGATAATCCTAAATCACAAATGAAGATGCTGTTGTCAGATGGCAGAAGATGCGATGCTGCATAGTGATGGCAGTGATGACAGTGATAATGATAAGCTAAGTGTTTTGTTGCCGTGCCTATAGCCTGTAGGTTCTGTCCCAAGACTGTCCACAATATGATGCTGTCATCATCTGTGGTTCTAATAAGATTCTTTCCTCAAAACAACACAGTTGATTAAAAAAAGAGTTGCTAAGACTAAAATACTGACAAAGTTTATTTTAAGCCCAGACTGATTTCCTAAGTGGCCATTTAAAGTCGACGTTCTCTCTGTCATGCTCTGTTCCCCACTACACAATCCCTGCAGTTTATACCAAACTGCCCGAGCACATATTAAGCGCTAACACACTTGTTTGGACACACTTGGTTTTCAAAAAAGCATGTATGAACATTTCCAAGGCAGTTCAGTTTCTTATCAAAAATACCAAAAGACCTATTATGAGTGAGTTAAGTCCACTCTGGACTGTTTCTCATGAACACTATGCTCATTTTTCAACATCCACTTGCAACACAAATATTGTCATCTGATGCCATGACACATGCCAAATTCTACACACTTGCTTGTACTCACTTGGTGTCACCATCTACCCTCTGAAAAAGGCAAGCTTTGACTTTCCATGCTATGCAGTGGACTTTTTTTTGTCTAGCTGCACAGCCAGTATAATGAGGTCCTGACTAAGAATTACACAAGCATTCATTATTAGAAAGTCACCAAATCATCATTACAATTAGATAGCAGACAGTGATATTAAATAATTTAACTGGTCTTTCAGGTGCTTAATCATGACTGTAGAGGCTCATGCACACTTTCAGTTTCTTGTAGACAGGCGCGTAGGAGGAAATATCCATAGGCAAGAGAAGAGAGAATTCCCGCACACTGTCCTTTTACTTGCAATAACTTTATTACTGATACAACATTTCAGTCCTTAGACCTTCATCAGGTAAAACTGAGGAAGAAAGAACATTCCATACAGATATAGCCAGCACCTCCTCAGGTGAGGCCAATCAGGGACCATGAGCTGTCAGGCAATCAGTCCCACAGTCTGTGTGCATTTAGTCAATTAGAAGGCACAACCCACCATCAAAAATGGACATTCCACAATCTATGATGGACGGCAACTACATCAATTTATATACAAACATTAAATCATATAGTTAAAGTTGAAAACAATTAATCCAAAATCATCTCTTCCATAATGACAATAATAATATTAGGATAATGGTAAATCTCAGGGTAACATTATCATAATTTCACTGTTTAGGCTACCCCATAAATATACCTCTAAATAGGCAGTAGGTTACCACAATACAAAATTTACATAGCCACATTCAATCATATAATAGTAGAAATAGAAAATAGGAAAAAAAATTAAAGAAAAAATATTAAGAAAAAATATGAATATAGAAAAATACATTGAATCTCACAATTGAAATACATTGAATCTCACAATTGAAATACATAAACATAGGGATGATGAAGACAATGTGCAAAAATCATCCAAACAGGGCTTCAATACCTGGGCAATAGAAGAAAATTCATCATTAGTAGATACATCTATAAATCTAATAACAATCAAATAGGAATCTGTCCTGGCTGATCCCTTACAGAACTAATATTCACAGCATCACATTAAGTAGCAACTCATCATTGAGACCGTTGGGGGACAATGTCTGTAATGTGAAGATCCAAAAAGCTTCACATCTCTTCAGTAACAAGTCATGGTTACCACCTCTAGGTGGCACCTTTACCTTCTCTATACCATAAAAACGTTAAATGTTAAAGTGCATAGCAACAGGATAATCACGGTCATTTCTGCGTATTGCACTCTTGTGTTCACTGATGCGTTGCTTCAAGGAGGTGTTGGCTATATCTGTCTGGAATGTTCTTTGTTCCTCAGTTTTACCAGATGAAGGTCTAAGGACCGAAACGTTGTATCAGTAATAAAGTTTATTGCAAGTAAAAGGACAGTGTGCGGGAATTCTCTCTTCAGGTGCTTAATCATGCAAGCAGCATGATATATAGACCTAAATCAAAACAATTCTTGGGACTAACATTTTCCAGTTGTAAGTGATTGCAACAACAGTGACTGCCCAATTATGTTGGGCAGTTAATCAAGAGCTTAGATGTCTGTAAAATCCTACTTACTGTATGTGGAGTTAATAGCAACATCAGTAGTTGCACTTTGTTGTCCACAATGCTTTTGTTTTTTCCCAATGAGTCGTACCCTTGCATTTACCTTTCACAAAGTGGGCCTCAAAGGCCCACTAAAAAAAACACCACTCCACCCTATGCCATCTCTAGTGGCAACTAGGGCAAGCTCGAGTTTAGAGGATACTATTGGTTGGACCACTTTGGGTAGTTTGTGGTCTAAGGTATAGCCTGTCTGATTATTTTGAACAGTTGTGACAGTATCCACTTTGCATAATTTCCAGGCTTTCACTGCTGAACGTTCATATTCTGTTGCCTCTGCAAAAGGATGGAGAGTGGTCAGGCCTACTTAATTTGCCCTGACCTGCATTACATTTTTTTTTTGATCTCCTGTGGTATGGTTATTGCATGGCAAGTACCACACCTTGCCATACACAGTTGACGCCCATGCCATTTGGACTACTGCCATTGACTTGGGTATGGTTTCTCGCTGGCTGGGGCGCTGTGTACCTGTACACGTATCACGGCTCAAATGTAGATGGAGTCAATGATAATATCCCTCAGTCAATCTAAAGAGCAAAGGGGAGTTTCCGAGCTCACAAACTCACCCGGCGCTTTTTATTTCACTCCAGATCTCTGCAAATGGATCCGACAAAGACTGTGGCCTCTCTGCTCTGGTTTGCTGTCTGTGTTGGGTCGAAGTATAATGAAGCCTGGGAGCTTGGATCACTGCAGCACACCTCCGACCCGGCTGGACCCATCTCCCACCTGGCCGAGAACAGCAGGGATGGGGAAACACATGGGATGGACAGGGAATATCGGTCCGTGAATAGCACGGTGGCTCTCCACGATTACATGCTGTTTTTATACCGGACACTCTCCAAAATTCAACCAAGGGACAATGATAGTGTTTTACGTCCCGCGGGATTTGCAAATACAGTGACGAGTTTTGTGGACCAGGGAAAAGGTGGGAGGACATCCTAAATGATTTTCTTTCAGCATTTTAAAGAAGTATTTGCGTAAGAAAAATTAGTTGCAGTTCTCCTGTTTTAATTAAGATTACCCTAGAATTAGTTTACATAGGCTTAATTTTCATTCAAACGCTCTGCCCAGGCTTAGCGTACGGCTATTGATCTAAAATGTGTTAATGTTAATGTTAAACAAGACAAGTGTTCCTTTAATCGATAGTATCCTTTATTAGGACACCTATTACCCTCCATTACTATCTCTCTGTTTTCATTCCAAACTAAACGCCAAGCGCTCCAAGTTCAATTGTAGGGTTTCTCACCTACTGGCATGGGCGTCAATTATGGTGAAGTGTAGCACTCTGAAGTGAGTCAAAATGTGATAATGTTGTGTTCATCATCATCATCATGGAGAGTAGGGATGTACCCGAATCCGAATACGTTATTCGGGAAAGCACAAATAATTCAATGGAAACAGATATTTCTTCTACCCGAAGTTGCTCGTTATTATTCGGGGGGAAAAAAGCCATGATTGACATGTCTGTGCGTCAGCCACTATGTTTCTTCAAATCGATTCATATCATTGTGGATGGCCACAAGATAAAAATGCCCATTCTGTTTGCAACATGGGACTTTGATTTCAATAACTAGTCGTTTCATTTACTTCACATTAGAGGTCTGCAACCCGACCCGAACCCGACGGGACCCGAGACTGTATGTCGGGTATTGGCCGGGTCGGGCTTGTTTTTTAAATAAATAATTTGGGCTCGGGTCGGTTCGGGCTCGGATGTTTTTTTTTCATGCGTGGAAAAAAGCGCAATGTTTTATGCTCCTCGCTTTCTCCAGAAGCTCTGTGTCACACAGGCTGGGCACACACAGCCCCCCTCCCTCTGCTGAGCGCTGCTCTCTCTCTCTCTCTCTCTCTCTCTCTCTCTCTCTCTCTCTCTCTCCGCTCTGTCACTGGTGCTGAAAGACGCACAGCGGCTACAGTAGGCCTAGGGGAAAATAAATAAATAAATAAAATAAAACAGGCAAAAAAAAGTTAATGTATTACTCTTATGTAATTACTGTTGTAAAGTAGTAATTCACGATTTCCTAGCGAACTGCAGTAACGTTAACACATCAAGAAACGCGAACGCAGCATCATTGGAATTTAAGATTATTCCCTTCAACTGAAGGATATTTTTCTATATATCTTTATTGTAAATAGTTTCTATTTCCAATGCAAAACAGAATCTTTCGATTTATAAAACATTTTTTTCAGTTTCTGATTGTTCAATGTCCCCCAGTTAAGGGGGGGTGGTGGTGGGGTTCAGACAGTTCATAAAACTTAAAATAAAAATAAAATAAAAAAGAGAGAGAGAGAGATGAAAAGTACAGTATGAGGATGTGGAAATATATTTCATAATTAATTATATGCCAATATTAAATCAATTTGATGCTTTGAAGGCACAAAAATTGTATTGCCAATGAATATTAGGTTAGAAAATACATTTGCCAGATTTAACGTGACTTCCGGTATAAACCACGCCCACTTCCGGTATTCTATCCGAATACAGATACAGAGACAGACAATTTTGTTGGTTGAACAGATACAGATACAGATAATGACGTCTCTGTACACCTCTAATGGAGAGCAAATATCAAGCATAAATAGCCAGAAATCTATTTGGAAGCCATATCAAAAAAAAAAGTCACATCAAGGGAGCATTCAGGATCAACGTTCTCTCTAAGCTGATCGTTTGGTGGCCTAACCTGTGAAGGTGTTTGGTACTTGTGACAATGAGGCGGAATTATCTTCCATAAGTGACGTTCATAGCCGTAGTTAAAAACAAACAAACAAACAAAACCAAAAAATTAAAGTCAGCCTCTAAAGGTTTGCATGGAGTTGTAGAAATGTTTTTAGAAAAGTGCCAGAGAGAGCTAGATTTTTTTTCAATTAGATTGAGCTATTGAATATATTCTTCTTCTTTGATTCCATCTTCTCCATCAGATCTATTTTATTTCTTTACTTATAGGTTATGCATTTTTGTACCATTATCCCTCTTGTTGAGTTTGTAATTTTTTGTTTGTAGTCTTTACTATTTTGTTTCATTGGTAGTTTGTATATGCCCTTTGGCTTTCTTTTTTTTTTAATCAAGTGAAAGTTAACTAACTCATGTCTCTCATATGTTTCACTGGGATTACATATGGACAAATATAAACATGGATGACAAGTCTATGCTCCCCTCCTCATCCACAGACCAACCATCTTGGGAGAGTGGTCAGCGTTACATCTTTGACCTGTCTAGCCTGGCCAGCATGGACGACTTGGTGGAGGCAGAGCTGAGAATCCTCAGGAAACCTCCAGTAGACCTTCTACCTGTGCTAATAAATGGTGGAAATCTTTATAACATCCTTCTGTACTCCTGCTCTCCTGAGGGGACCTCTGGGAGACAGCTTCTGGACTCCAGAACTGTGGAGGTTTTGGATGGCGGTCTCCCCAGGTGGGAGGTGTTTGATGTCTGGGCCAGCATGAAGGCCCGTCTGAGAGACTCCAGAGATCCACCACAGGCCTGCTTCCACCTCCTGGCCGTGTCCGAACTTACCAACGAGGTGGCTGACCCCCTGTCCCTGGGGCTGGGCTGCCACGCTCGACCGCCACAGGAGAGGGCCTTGCTGGTGGCTTTCTCACATGCCAGCAGGAATGACAATCTGTTCAGAGAGATCATGGAGAAGATGAAGAATGTGGCAGGTGGCTTTGGGTTCCCCAAGCCTCTCAAACCTATTCTAAATATAGTCACTCATCAAAAAAAGCACCGCCGGCACCGTCGAACAGCCTCATCCAAACGATCGTCTGGCGGTGCTGGTGGGGGGGGGATGGGAGGAGGAGCAGTAGGAGGAGGAGGAGCTGGTGGTGGCACTGGGGTGAAAAATGGGTCTGGCCGTAGGAGGAGCCGCTGCAGCCGCAAGCCCCTTCATGTGAACTTCAAAGATCTGGGCTGGGACGACTGGATCATCGCCCCTCTGGACTACGAGGCGTACTACTGCGAGGGAATGTGCGACTTCCCGCTGCGCTCCCACCTGGAGCCCACAAACCATGCCATCATCCAAACACTCATGAACTCCATGGACCCAGACGTCAGCCCACCTAGCTGCTGTGTTCCCTCCAAGCTTAGTCCCATCAGCATCCTCTACATTGACTCAGGCAACAATGTGGTATATAAGCAATATGAGGATATGGTGGTGGAGAGCTGTGGCTGCAGGTAGCAGACAAAAAAATTGGTTCCCAAATTGCAAGCAAGCACAACACTTTTATATTACTATTATTTGTTTATTGGACAGATTTTTGGATCTTAAGCCAAAATGCAATGCTACATTTAATCATTCTAAATCCATCTATTCCCAGTATAATAATAGAAGGTTAGAACTGTCTATGTTTACAGAGCACTAGAATGTAATCCTTATTAAGTTTATTCATGTTTCTTAAAGGAATAGTTCACTCCAAAATGAAAATTTAGTTATTAACTATTCACCTCCATGAAAGTCAACACTTAATGCGAAAAGTGGGTAGTTGCATAGTTCCATCTCGGCCTTCTTCCGAACTATTCCTTTAAGTTGCAGCCGTTCTTCTGTAATGGGAACAAACTGCATACAAATCTTCAGTTATTCTTCAGTGATTTGTCATGGTACTTGAGATTGTATTTTCCAACACCATCACAGATGATCAGTCAAAATTGCAATGTTAGCTGTGATAAGCACTGACCTTACCCTCTAGAAAATCAGTTGACCAATCCATACCAGTAAAATCATATATCATCATACCATCAGCCGCTGCCACCTAGGAAAGTCTTTAGATTGATGTTTGTACCTCAGATTTGCCTTATAGTGATAGGAATAAAATGTGCTGAAAGTCAAAGCTTGTTAGACATATACTTTTTTTATTTATTATGCACTAGATGTTGCTGAAATATGGCACATTGTTGTTTGGACATTCCAGTTTCCACATTTACTGAGCAAAAAATAAATCATCAATGTTAAATTATCTGCCAATTTTGTTTATGCTACTATCTGTAGATTGTTTGATGAAACTAGCTGCTCCCTTTAAAGTGTGTAATGACTCTATAACAGCATCCACGTTATTCCTTTTGTCTTAGACAGCTTGATTAGACAATCAGTATTTTCAACATGGATAAATCTCTTCAAAAGCCCATAACCAGAGAGCCAAGAGCTGACTCACTACTGATAGTTGTGATTCCTGTCACAGGAGGGTATTCCAGCTAGTGGTAGGAACGCTTCTGGTATTGCATCCATACTACCAAAATGCCCTTGAGCAAGGCACTAAACAAAGTGGGGGTGCTGTACTGTAGGCAATCATGTGGTTTGACCTACACTGTGATAAATTACGTTAAAAAAAAATGTTTGGCGGCATAGATTGCCAAACATAAATCATAAAATTACGATCCAAAATGGTAGATTAAATTAGCGCGTCTCTTCTGAAAAGTTTCAGTCACATACATTATCAGAAAATGCATCTCAAACTGTAAATTTACAGTTGGCAGGTTATTTCCATCTACTCATTGTTACTGTAATGTTACAGTAATTTGTTAAAATTATATTAAACCCACACCAACACAGGGAGAACATGCAAACCCCGCACAGAATAGACAGGGATTTGAACCCAGGTCCCTCTTGCTGTGTATTTGAAGACATTTTTTTTTCAATACAAATTTACTTTCAAACAGGCTTTATTTCATTATAATGCTAACATAGATCAACCAGAAAATATGCTTGGATCATAAAATCACTAAAATCACCCAGGGTTAGGGGTTACTGTCACTGTTTCAGCAGCCAGCCTCTTATTAACTGTCAGTGGAGCAGGTCCAGGTTTTGTCTCCTGAGGACATCAAGTGTGCCATGGCTCTTTTATGTCAAGCTTTGAGATTTGTGTTCACAAATCTAGACTGAACTGTCTAAGACCATAGGAATAACAGAATGCATTGTAAGGGCATTATAAACCTGTCATAAGAACAATGAATTCTCTTATAGGATGGGACTTTGCTTAGAGAAGAGATTATAGAGCCAACATCCAGCTTCAAAATGCACTTCACAACACTTGAACAAAATCCTCCTTTAGCATGCAAAATATTATTTTGCCCTGAAATTAAATATATTCATCTCTGACAAGGTGTGTCACTTCATTTTGTAAGTAAAACCCCAGCTGTCCCTTCTGCGTTGAGTCGAGCCAATCTAATCAGTTGGTATGTTTTCATTTAGAAATGTTTGCTACTAGCTTTAAAACATGTTCATATATAATGCACTGTATGTACACTATGGTCTATAAAGGTCTACATATTTAACTGGATATTTCTGTGCAGTTTTCCAGTTGTATATGCATTAATATATTTATATTTGAAAATATTATGCAAACTTCAATTTATATTCCCATTGTATGCTCACATTATTTTTGTACAGACTTTGTATGATTAAATGTTATATTTTTGTTTTAATAACTTTTAATACATTAAATAAAACATAAATAACTGGGCTGATAATTATTTGGAAACAAAGGAACCAACCAATCTTTATTTATCTGCATCAATCACAAAATTAATGTAATGTTTTGAATGACAGGGGAGCATGAAACTGTAGACCAGCTGACCTGTCAGACCTTGCATTTCATTCTTTCACCATGTGCATACCGACTGCTACATTACAGTGGCTTATTGCAAATATTGAAGCTTTGCATTTCATCATATTTGCAGAAGCTTCACTTGAAGTCACACATACATGTCCTGTCACGTTTAGTTTTGGTGAACTTCATTATCAAAAAGGGAATACTGATGCTTAAAGACCTCAACTTCAAAGTAAAAGTTGTAATCTGCATGGACTGGGGAAATCTGCCAGTCTACACCTTCAGGCCGAAAAGATTCAACCAAATTTCTCAGAATAATGTAACTCTAATAAGTCTCACTGTGATGCTGTTTTTTGCCAGTACTTTTGTTAACATGGTAAATATTTGGTAGATGGTCTACACCAGCTAAACCAAACCAAAACCACAAACAATTGAGTCAAAGGTCCTGTGTTGCCCTTTCCTATTTAATTTAAGTCAAAATCAGGTTCTCATCCACAACTGATGTTAATACCTCAGCAAATAGGGTTAATGTGCATTTGTTTATTGTGTTTCTGGCACATGTTTGGTATCTGTTAGCATCTAATTGTACTTTTAGGAGGACTGAACTGTTGGCAATTTAATGACACAATCCCTACACTGACATATCATCAGTGCCCTGCAAAACCACACATCTCTATGTGGGACATAATATTAACTGTTAGTCATTGTTAAAAAAAATAAAAATTTTAAAAAAAAGCAGCAAAATTGGAGATCCATGATTTTTGGAGGATACTGACAACTTGGAAGTTAAACCTTTGTAGACAGTATCACAATTCCTTATACACAATGTCTTGTGTATAAGGAATGTTTTACAGCAGATATATAGTTTGGTTGCACAGAATTGTAAGTATCACAAAAATACAAAAATACATTTACATATGAGAACAAATTTAATACAGTACTGAAGTCTAGAATCAATCCTCAATTATAATCTTCAAAAATAACATTTAAACAACAACCCCAGTTTCTCTTCATAGCGTCAATATGGTGAACACAAGACTGTATATTGACCTTTATTTATGATTTTCTCAATTAGATTCCATTCAAAAGAGAGGCAACACTGGCATCTCACAACAATATGTCTGTGACAGAATTCCACCAATGGAAATAAAAATGAAGTGATTTTTCCCAGAGATGTAAGAAACATGTATGAGATGTAAGAGAGGTATAAATCCAAATAGCATATTTGATCAATGCTATGTTGTTCAGCTTACACATGAATGTATACATCCACATGTATACATTATGATACACTTGACAGAAATTGTAAATGTACACATTTACAAGTCAATGTGTATATTAGGCAAGTCATTGTGCACATTTACAAGTGCTGTTGTAAATGTACACATTTCCTGAGGTACATCTGGCCATCCAGAACAGACTTCGACTAAGATGAGAGATGAGTAAGTGCAATCTGCCAACATAAAAGCAATTCAGTGATCAGACTTATCAGTTTGTAGCATGAGAAGTGCTGGAGATAGTGCCTTTGACAGTTTCCAACTGCATCTCTGGAGATTAACTACTGAATTCTTACAATATGCACAAAACAAAATATATACATATTATATAAATATATATATATATGTATATATATATATATATATATATATATATATATATATATATATATATATATATATATATATATATATATATATATATTATAAATGATGTATTAAAACAAATGTTTTAGTCCTTTTGGGGTTTAGGGCAGGGGGGGGGGCTGCATTGTCATTTGGTTGGCGTATTACAAGAAAATAACATTTTAGAAAGTTCCAAGGCTTATAAGTACCATCACTTTTAATCAGGTGTCACTTGTCAGATTTTGGTTTACTACCATGCCAATTTTGAACCAAACTACGGCAATAGATAAAAAAAATAAAATTAACATTTGAAAAATGTAAATGTTAATTTAACTTTCATTCAATTTCATTCAATTCATGTAACTCAATTCAATGTTGCCTGCTAATATAAAATGCATAAAATTGTAATTGAGTGCCTTCTAACTTGCAACACTGGGCCACTGAACCTTGTTCACTGAACTGTTGAGTGTCGCCCACAGCACAGTGATCGATGACGGCCACCGGACATCCGTTTCACTCAAGCAGAAGAGTAGATGGAAAGAGCAGACAGAAGGAACTCATGTCCTTAAATCACCACGGATCCATTCAACAACCATGTTAGCAACTTCTTTTCCCGCATCCAGGACGAAGGCATGACGGAACCCATTTTCGCAGAGTCTGAAATCTCCAGTTGGGAAGTCCTGCTTGATCCCATGATAATACTGTACAGGGCACCAATGGTCTGTAGCTCCATAATAAAACACAAGCTGAAAAAATGAACAGACATATGGTTTACTAAAACAGAAAACAGTTGTGGGTGTTGATTACAATAGTTTGAATTAACAAAAAATAACAGTTGAAAACAAGATTTATTGAGTAAACAATGAACTGATATTCAAGTAAAATATAGCTTTTAATATTTTTAAATATTGACTGGTGTCTATTAGACAAGGAGAAATGTTATAATACTATTATATAGGCTAGGTGGGCTTTTTCTCACCTTTTCAAGGTTTTTCTTGATGGTTATGTTGTCTCTTTCCAGAACTTCTCTCATCTCCTGACCCCCCATGTACATAGCATTGGCTAAAAAGAGAAAACAAATCGCATTGGTCTTGTCATTGGTTCAATTCATGTAAGCGTCAACTGTTTATTTAAAATATACAACTTTAAAATATAAAGTACACCACTAACATTAGCAAATGCTTAGCTCACTTTCTCCCTTGTTCCAAACCTTTGACGTTTAGGAAAAAATAGGCCAAAATAGGGTTTTGGTTTTTGGTTTTATGAAGTAACCTTACAATAAGTAAACTTTGGAATATTGCATGCATTGATTTGAGTGTTTCTTTTACAATTTTCGGGTTTGGATTGGGTGAGGATCATTTTATTATCCATTACACTGGGTTCAGTTTCACTCTCAAACAGGCTAGAGGGTACAGGTTAAAAAAATGTAAGCACACATCACTACCACGCATCATTCAAGCAACAAGCACAACCACAGTGTAGAAGCCATAGAAACAGGAGGTTATTTGGTCAGGAATGATGGATAACAATAACAATTATCTCTACTAGAGATATCGCAGTGTTGTAGAAATTAAGTGTTTCTGTGATCATTATTCGTGAACACAATTTTTTTGTCTCCCCCTCACTGTCTTGTTTTTCTACCTCTTCTCCACTTTCATTTCTCTATCATGCATGCTCATTATAGGGACACAAGAATAATTGTTGCAAATATTGTCAGGGTGTGGTGGCTCTGACCCATCTACTATTGGTTGCTTGTAATATTGGTGATCAAGGAATTTAAGCTTGCTTTACTGTTGCACTCAGTTCTAGATAAAATTCATCTATAAGCCTAAAATGTACAAAAAAAAACCCAAAAAAATTCTATCCATTTTTAAATAATCAAACTACCGTTGATTCAATTTGAGAAGATTTGGTTAAGATGATGAATTTTGTTTTGGGTTTTTTTTTAACATTTATTTTTGGGGGCATTGTGCCTTTATTGGACAGTACACAGTAGAGAGAGACAGGAAAAATTGGGAGGGAAAGAGAGAGGGGGATGACATGCGACAAAGGTCTGGGGCTGGATTTGAAGCCAGGACGTTGCAGTTACATGGTATGCGTCTTAGAACCACTGATCCCCCAGGACGTCCATACCATTGTTTTAAGTCCAAGTGGACAGTTAGGGAAAAGTCATGTCACGACCTGGCTCTGGAGCCATGACAAAAGAGAGGGGAACGCAGGCTGAAAGCCAAATAATGAGTAATTTATTTAAATAAAGTGTATAACAGTAAACACAAGCTAAACTAAGGATACGATGAGGTGTGATCGTCAGTAAAGTCAGTAGTGAGGGTGCGTGTGTGCATGTATGCAATGTGTCGTGTGAGGAAAAGATGTTGGATGGCTGCAAACAAAACAACAATGCGTGATCGAGGAAGAAAGAGAAGGACCTCTCGGTCAGAAAGGCGGGGTCTTATAGTATGAGAGCACCGGGCCCAGGTGCTTCCAACTAGAATGATCAGCACTCCGCCCTCTAGGTACCTGCTGCATTATAGAAACAAGAGACACAGAATGTGAAAACAAGCCAGGGGACCGTCACAGTCATCTGATGTAAGGAAAAAGGGGAGAGGGTCATAAATGAGAGAAAGGAGCATGTGAGCCAATGCGGAGCAGAGATCTGAGAGACATCCCCTCTCTGCTTCCCTTATCTCCATGGAGGGTTCTTAGTAGGGCATAGCATTCCAGCCTAATTTACAGATCCCCACACATGGACCTCATTATAGCCTGGCTGAGGAGATAAGACCAGAAAATCATTGATCCACTCAGCTATTCGTCAAGGAAAAACCCCTCCATTTCTATGCCCATCATTAGCAGAGTGCCGATCAACATTAATTCATGTGGTAAGCCTGCCTGATAAACTATGGTAAATGGATTTGAAATATTTAATCTACAGTGGTGTGAGAATAAAACAACCACGTAATTTGTGATAAACTGTGACCAGACTGGTGCAGGTTGAGGTTACCTTATTGGGGCTTAGTGGTAGCCTAAAGTAGGCCTTTACTTGTTTAGATTGTGCAGTCACCAATAAGGATGTTAGGCCTTTAGGTTAGGATGAATAGGCCTAATCAATGATCTGTTATTTAGGCCCATCCTTGACTGTGTGCCACATCAATCAATGTTATTAAACTAGAATATTAATTTTGGTGTGGGGTAAAACATTTTTCTTAGTATCTTTGTTGAAAAATGCTATCTTTAAAATTGACCATGTCAAATAGCACAATGTGAACATTCTGTGCTTTCTAGATTCAAGAGTCAAACTCTTGTTGATTCATTTGCCAACCCCAGGATTAGAACCTGTGACCCCTGCATGAAAGTCTGCTGCCCTACCAAGTGAGTGTGCCTGCTTGAGAAACTTGTTAATGTTTGGGACAGACATACAGACACACTGACTGTACCGACCAACTGACGGCGTCACTGGTTGCAGCTAATTATGTGAAGGGCTGGATGTAAGGCATATACATTTTGCTAACCATGTGCTTTTGTTGTGCACCATTATGAATGAACTATGTCCTTGCTTTTAACATTCATGCAGCATAAAGTTCAGTCAAGTATGCTCAACAGAACCAAGTTAAATGAATAAGAATACAGAAAAGATTTTACATGGCTGCAAGTGTCAATTTTTTTGCCGTAACGATGACCCTGACCAAACTGAAAGAACCAGGGTTTTCATAGATAAATCACAAGCCATCATCTGACAAAGTAACAGTAAAGACGTGATTAACGTTCTATCTTCTGCATACTGAAATATGCCATATTTTTGCCCTCACTGTTTGCTGTATGAAGCAAAAATAACCTAAGGCTCTCCTGCAACTACAGTGATGTGGGTCTACTTCAGCGAAAAGTAATGACACACTATCTGTATTACTGGCACACAAGTAATACAGCAAATGCTCATGGAGCCAATGAGAGATAGTTAGATGTAGACATTGCAATACTATGAGAAAAGTGTTTCCATGAACTATGAAGATGTGCTTCTCTGCAAGTCATGAAGTGTGTGATCATACTGTAGCTCAAATGCATCTGTCCAAACACAGCTATCAAAACTGATTTCCTCTTTTTACAGTTGATCAATGTGCAGATTCAGAAGCTATGTCACAAGTACAGAACGATTGGGATTTATATGTATATACATTTCCTGAGTAAGCCTCTCTACATATGGATTTTCTATTTTTTGTAGTAAAGAAGGAGTAAAAGCAAGCAACGCAACATAACCAACCTGCACAGTCCCCACTGAGGAGGCCAACAGTAGGGTGGACAACGGTGTGGTCCAAGGAGCGAATGGCACCAAACACCAGCTTGACCAGGGTGGTTTTGAGTCTCTCAGGCAGCAGAGAGAGCAGGAAGAGGGGCAGGTAGGCAACATAGCGCATGTGGCACAGCACAGGGGTCATGACCTTGCCCTGAGGAGTCTGGGCCATGCGCTCAATGGTGGGGAACAGCATGACAGCCTTCACAACCTATATTAAACAAAGAAAACCAAGATCATAAAGCACCTGGCCTCAACAAAACTGAAGCTCTTGATCACTGTATTTGACCCTGCTTCTGATTTAATCTTCCTTGTAGGTCTCCATGTGACTTAAAAAAATATTTTCTTTGTCATTCAATCAGTGATAAAAACCATGAGGGAAAAGAACAATGGGGCTCAAGTCACAAATTGTTCATCATAGCACAGTCATAATACACTTGCATTGCCGGAGGGCACTAAGCTAAGAAGAAGAAATGCTGTAATGCAGAAACAAAGACATTAATACCAACACATGAAGTAAACACATGGAGGCTAGTTCAAACTAGCCTACATTTGAACTTCAGTTTAATGGTTGTGCCAACTGAAATAGTCCCAACATAGACATAAGTTACAACTTAAAACTATCCCCTCCTAGGTGTAAATTCGTATGTAAAACAGATGTTGGTATCATGGCGATTTGATAGATGAGAATACTTGGAGGACCTGGAGGAGCAAACACAGCGCGGTTTGCGTCTGCAACGTGAAAAGAGATCACTGACCTGATGAAGAGCCCAACTACAATTGCAGCTAGCTTACATTAATATAATGTTTTTCCACCCTACTAGTAGCTATGTTTCCATTCAGTTTTTGCGCAAATTCTAAGCGAACTTTTGAAAAGTCGACAATCTTAAAATGCAAATCTGGTGCGTTTCCATTAACGGCTTTTAACCGAATAAGTAGGTCCACGTGTGTGCTGGATGAGACAAGATCACAATGAGCTTTCCAAGAGTTTGCCATATGAGAAGTAATAATTATTCTGTCAAGTAATCTGCTGGTGGCTGTATTTCTTTCTTCCCGGCGGCAACGACTATATATTATGGGCAATGATATAGGGGAAATGCCATTCAACGACGGTCGCCACATCTGGGAAAAGCGACTCACAAAAAGATTCTGGGAGGTCACCGTGCAACAGCATTTTACGGAGAGCCTTTGGGTGCAACACTTTAGGATCCAGAACAATATTTGATCTGCTGTACATGATTATCGGGCTGTTCGTTGGGACGGTCGGGCCACCGGTTCCGCCAGAGGAACGCACCGCGACAGCACTGCACTAGCTGGCCACCTGTGCAGAACACAGGGTTAAGGTAACCCTATGTCATTATTAATTCACAAAATATGTTTCCAACGCCGTTTTTCAAATAACGTCTTTATCAACAACCAACAAATCCACCTCAAGCGAACGTAAAATCTTTTTTCTAAACTTGGTGTTTCCATTCAGCTTATTCCCATTCGAAACTTCAATTTTCGCATAAACTGGCTTGATGGAAATGCGACTAGTGATAGTTGGAATTGCATTAGGCCTAATTACATATCTACAACCTGGTTGAAATTAATGGTTAAACCACTTGATGTCGCTATTGTTGTCTGTATTAGCTACATCTAGTTGTATACATAAATTTATGTCTGTGGTTGTAGTGGCTATGGGAAACAAGCTACAAAATAATTATAATACTTACTACTTACTCACTAGATAATGTACCTATCTATTGATGTTTGGTGATGTTAAATTAGCCAAGTGTAACCCCTTTTTCTCTCGCTATCATGTAAGTTAGCCAATGTTAACTTAGGCTACCATTAATTGGGGCACGAGAAATTGATTTACACACAGACGTTATTGGCCACAGAAGGTGACAACATCACTGTCTACAACAGTGTTTTGATTAATGATCCTTTAATGCGCTACTACTAGTTAAGATGTATCTTAAATCTTATGGTGCAACTAAACAAAGGCACAGCTTTAGTTTAAAACTAGTTTTAACACTAACATTTAGAATAGACTTTACACCCTAACTTATGATCACATCCACATTCAGCTAGTGCAACAGGCTGCTAATGTTACACAGATGCAATGGAGCTGCGGTCAGCACAATGCATATAATTTGGTGCATGTACGGTACTAAAAGTGTATAAACGTATGCATACACATTTCATTGCTCAACTTCTGAAAACTTGCTTGAGGTAATTATTTTTGCCATACTTACAAATAATTCCTGTGGACAGGCACATAAACTATTCTGAAGTCAAAGCATGTAGCTTGCCTGTGAGATTACAAGTCCGATGGTGGCAGGTCCACATTTCCCATAAGTTCATTATGCTGTGAGATGTGCGCTTTTATTAATCTATATATTTAAAGGTAAAGTCCCCAGTCTGCCAACAGATTATTACCTTGCATTTTATTGATGCAAGGGTGAGAAAATAAGAGGCCTGTCGAGTATTAACCAGGCAGCCAGAACACCCTTCTGTAATGCTCTGTAATGAGGTCCAATGGGCCGTCGCTATGTCAGCTCCTCTAGTGGCTGTACTGTGAGTCCTCCCACAGCCTGAAGCCTTGAGTGGAGGAGTGTGCTCTGTATGTGTGAGTGGCAGACTTTGACGTTCTCTTGCTCCTTGTAAGAGGGATTGATAGCTCAGGGACCTAAAGGAAAAATCCACCCTCAGATACTCCTACACTGTTATATATCATCCATTTGTGATGTTCAATGCATTCCAGGAGTTATTTTGTGATGAAGTGTTGTACTGTAGCATTTTGGTGTACCCACTTTCCCTTAACCTGCATCAGGCACTTATACTTCAGTCAGTGATTTCTAGGGTCTCCCATAATTCCCTTTGACAACCCCCACAGAAGGGGTCTGAACTTGTTGCTTCAATCAAAGGTGGGTGTATGGGGATATAAATAGCTTGAAAGTGTGATCATTCAACTGTGGGTTAAACATGTAGGTGGAGAGAGCAATAGCAATAGTATGGAAGCCCATTCCCGCCACTCAATAAAATAAAAAATGACTCAATTTTGACTTTATATCTCAGAATTCTTACTTTTTTCTCAGAATTCTGACTTTATATCTCACAATTCTGACTTTTTTTCCTCACAATTCTGACAAAAAGTGTGGTCAGTCCCTATAACAATAGCTCAGTCAATCAATTTGAGAGTGAAAACAAGTCTTATTCATAAACAAAGCAACTAAAGGTGAGTGTGCAAGTACCAATTGGGTCTTGGATTCACATGCCTTGACCATTATAGCTCGCTACTGGGGAGAACATCGGTCGCTGTAATCAACTGGACTATTATGCTGGTACTCTCTTACCATAGTCTACCTTTTGATAATGAACTCTACAATACAATGGAGGGATTTCAATAGCTGGTTTATGTGCAAATGAAGGCCTTAATCAATGGTTACTATGACCACGGTTACTCCACATTGAAATTAAAATCTTTTTGCAATATTTTTAGGCGACTTTCCCAAATGAAGCCTTAATAAAGTCATGGAACAAAGCTGCCCACTATTCATGTTTTTCAGATTACAACAGAGGACATAAAAAATCTCATCAGAGAGGAAAGAGGGGATGAAACATATTCACTCTGAGATAGCAACTTGGATCTGGAGCACTAGGGGAAACCCCCTCAGATATATAAGGGGAGTTTCTCACGTTATTTAATCCGCTTCCTTTTAGCATGGCGACCAGACAGAGAGGGGATGTGAATGGGGGGGAATGTTTTCACAGCACTTCTCATGACATCGTTTTCACTACACTCTGTAATGTGCCACACTCCTATGTGAGACTTCTGTGGACAGCAGGGGGCTTTGGAGTAGCGGATCAAGATTGCAATTGAGAAGAGAAAGCCTCTAGTCACAAAACCTGCACAATGTGAGATCTGGGAATATTTGTGCCTTATTTGGAGTGACCAGGTTTCAACATCTACAGACATGCAAATTTCTTGGCATTGGAAAACCACTTGAACCACATTCATCCATTGTCAAACACATCCCAACATTGGCATTAAAAGTAAAGTACGCGATAATGGCCTTTGCAGAGAAATATAATGATTTTGGTGGTCTGTACAATTTATTAATCACTTGTCATATCATGGTCCTTCATTGTTATGTCATAAGTGTTTCATTATAGTCCCTGTGATTCTGTTGTGAAAAGTGTTTGCCCTAGAAGGCTAAATCCCAGCCTTGATTCCACAGAGGAATCTTGACTAACCTTAAGCTCGAGATCTCTCTTCATCATCTCCAAAATAATGTAGCAGCCGATGGAGTGTCCCACCAGGACCAGGCTTGTTTCCCTGGGAACATGCTTCCTGAGGAAGGCCAGTTTGTGTTCAATCTGCCCGTTCAGACCAAACACGTCCCCTTCTACTGTCGAGGAGGCATCTGCATGAAGAGCAATGAATCAGTTATTGTGGTGTCCGTGTCCATGTCACAGTGTGACTAACTGATCACAAATACAAGCTCATTCATGGAGATCAAATAGTAAAATCAATATAATTTACACTCCTGAAATGCACTAGCTAATCTAACAGGGTGTATTCCAAATCTTGGGATTGCAAGCGCAAGCTGCAAGGAGATATGATGGTGGATGAAGTAGTACATATCTCTTGTGTCTACCAATCTAAAAAGCAGTGTGCTTGATTGGTTAGCTAGCACCCTTTACATATTGTTTAGAAGTCCACACATTAAGTTGTAATATTTCAGAGGAACATTTGCCACTATATTCAAGGTAATGTGTTCCGATGTTAGAAATTAACACTGTAAGTCCAACTGATCCCAACTCAAATCCACTTAAGAATGAATATTATGAAGTGGATTTGTAGACAGAGCAATTGTTACAAATAAGCAGTACATTTTTTTTTTTTTTAAATCTAAATCATTGGAACAAGGTATTTTTTTTTAACACTTCATGAAATATATAGCGAAGGCGAAGGCATTACTGTAGAATTGTCTGTCTGCAAACTCACTCTGACAAAATGAATGAACTTTGTGGGTCCCAGAGGATATTGTGGCCTGGGGAAGGTTTATTGATATTGGCATAGGGAGAAATATCCCCTGTATTTGGCTAACATATTTTTATAGTCATCAAAGGAACGGGACCAATATGCCTTGCTTCAGGAACACATCTTGCTTGTTTTTTTCCTTTGTTTGTTTTTCCCCAAAATCAGAGGGTTTTTTCCAACTTCAAGTAGGCTGAATTAGTCATTAATAATAACTACCAGTTCTTAAATTTGCTTGAGGCACTGGAAAATGAGTGGAGGCCCTGTCAGTCAGTGCTGTATGGGTTTCTGTGTCTTGAAAGAGCTTTCTTTGAGTGTCCCAGAGGTTCTAGAGGCCACTACACTCTGATGCCGTCCTAACTCTAAGCAGAATGAATGTTTTTTTGAGCACTGGTAAATCAATAGCAGGCACTGAAAGACTTGATTAAGGTGGCCAGCAACAATGGTCCTTGGTTTAAAGCTGCAGCAGAAAGGTGAAAAGGAAACATGAAACGGCTGAAGTTCTTTTTGTTTGGAGAGCATACTGGCCCAATCTTGTTTCTTCCAGCTGAGAAATATAGCTACGTTAACATCTAGTCTATCTTTTCAAGATCTGGAAAAGATTATTCATGCCTTCTTGTCTGGACTATTGTAACACTCTTTTCATGTGCCCACGTTGCTCTGCTACTTCCCGGCTCCAGTTTGTCCGAGTGCAGCTGCCAGACTTTTAACAAAAAATTCACGCAGGACACACATTACTCCTATTCTAGCCTCTCTGCATTGGCTGCCGGTAGAGTACAGGATTAAATTCAAAATTTGTATGGGCTGGCCCCAACTTATATCTCAGAGCTACTGTGTCCTTACATCACAGCGAGGTCTCTTAGGTCTTCTGGCCACTTCCTTTTAGTGGTTCCCAAAATGATGCCTTAGGTGTAGTGAGCTTCCCCATTTCAGTCAGCGTAGTTTTCCAGGGAGGTGTACTCTCCCTTCCAATGTACTCACATCAGCAGGGGAGCACTGGAGTATAAGGAACTTAGGAAAGGGAACTGTACCTTCTACCATGTCCATGGAGTCAGGGGGCACACAGTGGCCAGCATGGCTTACAGCCCACACAGGGTGGCGATACCCAAACATACTATGAAATGTCTGCGTGAAGGTTTTGTAGAAGCCCACTACACCTGGGTTACCTGCATGGAAAGAGAAAAACATATTGAGTCGTAATAAAAAAATATATATATACAGTATATAAATGGTAAATCACATTCAGCTCTTTAGACAGCTTTTCTTGTGCTTTGTAATGTGCAAAAAAAAAAAAAATTGCAGGTAAACTCTGCAGTGTCCTGTCTTCAGGCCTACATATATGTGAAATAAATGTTTACCCCCAATTCTTACACAAACTATATTGTTCCTGCTATGCAAAATGATTCAAATTGTCAGCAGCTCAGGCATTTGAATGGACATTGCAGCACTGCATATCTGATTAAACTTAATATTGTAGCTCATCAAACCCCTGTAATTTTCAAGACATCAACATACTGTCACAAAAGGAATGTAACATGGTTAGGCTTGATGTGGGCACCTACAGCATGAGTAGGATTTCAAACTTAGGTTAAAGGTGTTCCATTTAAAGGTGTTCGCAAGTTTTTCAGTCATAAAAGTAAAGGGCAGGCAAATGCTGCTTTGGCTACAGATTGACAGATACAAAGTTCAACATATATTGACAGTTTAGGTGGTTGAGCAAAAAACACTTGCCAATAACAGTATTTTCCATTAAGTGGGATTGGTTATTTAAATTATGGAGAGCAGTAGGAGCTCAGTTAAGACCGCATCCAGTCAAGGTTTGCATATTTTCACTCACATATCCTGAGTCATTAATCAAGGCCTGGAAGCAGCAGATTGTATTGCCCAATCTTGGCCTGAGTGATTCTAGAGATGAAACTGTAATCCTTGTAAAAGATATGTGAGGCAAGTGACCTGACCTTTCAGATTTAACATTGGTGGACAACCTAAGATGACTAAGACCACATTCTTCTTAACATCAATGACCTTGGAAGAAGGGGGGGTGTTGCACACACTCACACCTGGAACTGCTCTGTAAAACTTCAGTCTTATACTGTTGGACACTGAGCTGCTCGCTTGGAGGAGTTGGGGTGAGGTGCCTTGCTCAAGGGTACTTAAGCTGCAGCTGATGAGGGTGAGGAAAGCGCTGATAGTTCACTTTCAATACCTTCATGTTCCCAGCCGGTCTGAGAATTCAAACCAAGGATCCTCTGCCGAAAGGCGTGCTTCTCCAATTTTCAGGCTTGCATCATCCCTCACGCACTCAAACAGGGCAATTATTTTTTCCTCCCTATGCATACAGTGTAGGAAAGGAAGTAAGAGTAGCACCCCTCCACAAAAACTGAATACATTTGTATGTTTTTCTGTAAATTCATACTGGGTTTCTTAATCTATTCCAGATGGCCCTAGTCATTATGAAGAGTGCTGGCTTTCAGACACTGTCCCCTACATAGAGTGCAGCCATTGGAAATAACAGTGGATTTGTTATGCTAAGCACCACAGTGAAGGGACATTCCCTTCTTGTGGTCTGGTCCAAATGGAGCACTCCATGGTAAACGTATACATTTGCCTTAGAATTGGTAAATGTACACATTTCCCATGACAAATTTTACAAATGTGTACATTTCCCTGATGTGAGTGGAAAATGTTAGTAGCTGTAGTGCGAGGCTCTCAGTACTTGACTGCCCTGCTGACCGCAAATCTCTAACATGATAATTGCGCATTGTGCTGTCCAACACTACCGTCCTGCACCTGAGAATTTTATCAGATTAGTAGCGGCCAGAAAGTACTCATAGAGCCTTATGAAGAGGTTATTGGCCTCATGGAGTTATGTTTCACTAGATTATTTAAAATCACATTTAAAGAATTTAATTGAGAGGCAAGCATGTTTTGTGCATCCACATCTTATGACACAGAGGCTAGTGCATCCACTATTTGACTAAAATATGAACTCAATCAGGCATCAATTTCTACATTAGGTTTAGGATTAGGATTTATACATAAGCTATCAACACAGAAATGTCTTACCTGCCTACCAAAAGTAAAGCAGTACACATGTCAATGTGCACCAGTCTGGTGAAAAAAAATGGCCTCACAGGCACTGCATCTTCATTCTGTGATGCAGCTCAACCTGAAGTGTATGTATGAAAATTTACCAAATGCAGGACCTAGCACTGCCAATTTTCTGATGTAGTGTTAAATGAATTACTACAGAAGCCAATCCAAAGAGGTATTTTGGTCACATGGTACGCCGTACCCACAACAAAACATAGTGACAGGACAGTGAGAGAGCCTCACAATACTGTGACTAGCGTTTTCCACTCACATTAAAAGCGACATGTACACATTTACCAGATGTACATTTAACCCTGACCCCACTATAAATGTGTACATTTACCAGTAAATGTATGAATTTAGCGTTTTCACACATTTACCGTAACATATATTACACATACACACATGGGTCACAAAATAATACAAACACCTAACAGTACATGACTATCAGTCCCTATTAAGGAGTAATAGGGACTCTTTGCCTCCAGAACAGCTTCAATCCTCCTTGTGCTGCTGTTGTACAAGTTTTGGACTGTATATATCCAGTTCTTTGAGGGATGAAGGGAGTGGAAATCTACTTCCCATAAAGGTTCAATGATATTTATATCTGGTGTTTTGTGGAAGAGGCCATGGAAGGAGTTTGACTTCATCCTGGTGTTCATGAAACCACTTTTGAATTTCTGAAGCAGTGTGTGAAGGGGGCATTATCATCTTGGAATATTTGCCTTTTGAAGGGTGTAATGGCCTCTTATCATTGTAGATATTGCAAACTTATAAATATATAACTTATACAAATATAGTTATGATTCTATGATATGGCCTAAGAGATCATTTTTTCTAGTATGAAGTGTGAATCTACAACACGCACACATTAAATGTCTCTTTAAGTGTAACATGATACAGAGAGGCGAAAGCCTTCTGTACAGTCTCTGATATTTAATTTCTAAGAATTAATAGGATTTGGAATATGTAGATACTGATGAAACTTCATGGAAGCATGCATACAATTGTCCTTAAGTGCTGGGGTCAGGCCAATCAATTTCTGTACACTAGAAACAATTTTCTTAATGAAAACATGTAGGCTATGCTAAAATTTATTAAGAACATGAAACCTTTGTAAATTAAGAGTAAAGATGAAATCCTCTCTTATACAATGCTATTGGTTTAGCTTTATGATTGCAAGCCTGAATCTCCCCATAGCAGATTCATTCAAAGAAAAGTCAAACAACCCTCCCTCTCTTTCCCCACTTTTAACATTTTCAATTCACAGGAGAAGGTGCTTTTACAGGGTCTATAAATTTAAATCTGTGAAAGACTGACATTAAGCAGATCCACACCCCTGTGATTTTTAACCCTGCTGAAGGCTGCCTTGAGTATCATAAGGATGACGTATTTGGCAGGTGCAATACACTTCACAACACTTCTACCATCAGCCAGAGCATAGGCTACCAACAGCAGGATATGTGACACTGGAGACTATTATTAGGGGTCCAAGCACCGATGGTGCTGGAACCCTATTGAATTTGTAAGGATTCTTATTATTATTTTTCTCTGCTAAAAGTATGTGCAGCTCAGAAACCATAAGTCCCAGAGCAAGCACATTTGGCAGGTGGGTTCCTATGGCCCCCCACTACTCAGGCAAGGCCATTCACCCATGTCAACCAGATGGTGGCGCTATAACAAGCAACTTTATGTTTTGGCCTATAACTTCTGAACAGTAGGTTGTAGAATCAAAATTCCGTCTGACTAGATTTTCCGCCATTTTGAATTAAACTAAAAACTCTTTTTAGGCCGTTCATCCAATTCACACGAAACTTGTGTGTGCAGAATCTTGGGACCATCCTCTTTCAAAGTTGCATAAAGGTTATTGATAGGTCAAATGGTTTGGCTTTTATCGACCAATAAACTTTTAACGAAACACGCCATAACACTAAATTGCCCATAACTCATTAACCATTCATCTAATTAAGCCAAAATTTGAAACACATGTTGAGAAGTGTTCCGTGAACACACCCTCAAAAGCATTTGGAGTTCGCTATAAATGCAAAAAGTTTATATCTCATAATCGGCTACATGGATTCGTACGAAATTCGGTTCGCACGATCTAGGGTCATGACTCAGTCGATGCATAAAATTTGGTAATGACTGATTAAAGTGGGTGTGTCTATTACAACAAATCTAAATTTCTAGACATTTCACATTCCAAAATTCAAAAAATCTAAATAAATCACCCGTACGTCCTACAGGGCTGAAATTTTTTCAGCACATCCACTGAATTGTGACAAAAGTTTGCCTCACTGCAACCTATGGTCAATTCAGAAGTCCGTCACTCTATATTTTTCAAAATATGCAAAATCAATTAACATCTATATCTCCACAAGTCTTCATTCATATGCTACCAAAATTGACACAGACATTCTCTAGATCAGTCATTCCCAAAGACTGGGTCGCGACCCACAGGTGGGTCGCAGGAGATTTTATTTGGGTCGCCAAATAAATTTGCAGAATTTCTTCCATAGTTTTTTATTTAAGATTTATATCTGCAGTACACCTTTGAGCCACATGAGGGAGCTCGTTGGTATTTCTACCACACTCACGGTTTCCGCCAGATTCTGCAGCCAGCCACAAGAAATGGATGCTTGGCTAATAAAAAAGAAAGGCCCAGCTAAAGACCAGACTACAACTAACGTTAGCCAAACTACCGCCCGTGAGGGAAGCCAGCATGAGGATGGACGTGAGCCGACCCCTGCTACCGGTCACATTCAACCCGCTGATGACAGAAATAGACTGAACGCTGCACCTATGCGCGTTGCGCTCTCCTCTTGTACACCGGACTGGAATGCAATACTAAAAAGCAAGCAGGCCCACCTATCACATTAGCAAGGTAAATAGCACATAATGGGCCTAATGAGATTTGACGTGGAATAGACCTGATGTGGTTAACGAATTGATTGTTGACTGTTCGAATTGATTGATTGACTGTTTGATAACAATAGCTGCACTTAAACACAAGCCTACTTGTTCTGATAATAGGCATGAGCATTTCAAAAAACTTTCAACAAGAAGCATGTTTTTGATAGTACTGAATGTTTGTATTGTTCTGATAATTGTACTTATAACATTGAATCTAATATGAAAGGCTAGTGTACATTCTGTTTGTTTTACTGATGAGAGGAAAAAAACGAGAGCCTGTTAACTCCGCCTAAATGCACTTATTTTGTCTCATTTATAAAGTTAAAATGTGTATATTGTTTTACTGATGAGAGGAAAAAAAAAACAATGAGATAGCCTGTTAACGCCGCCTAAATGCATTTATTTGGTCTCATTTATGAAGTATTTAACATGTGTATATGTTTTCAATAACACGTGCATAAAACAAAGTTGTGATTTATCAAACGTATATCTCTTCGAAATGGCTGGTTTACCTATTCAAGATAATATAAGCTGATGGCAGTAAAAATGGTCAGGAACGTTCATTTATGCACAAATTTGCTCTTCTCACGATTTATAGATAAGGCCTATTGTGAATTGGGTCGCGATGGTTTGTCATTTTTAAAAAGTGGGTCCCCAGAAAAAAAGTTTGGGAAACACTGCCACAGTGATATTCAATATCTTACTGTAATTAGTACTGTATGCACATCATTTTCTATTTCACCAAATGTTTGATCAAACTTCACCAAAATATTTGACAATACACCCGAAACCAGCAAAATGATGTGTGATTTTTTTCTGAATTTTATCACTAACATTTTAACTGTTGTAAGCGTTTTAAGTTTAAATAGACAAAAATACCCCAGTTTTGCACATGTGATGTCATTGCCTCAACTTGTGAGGTGTGTGGAAACCATCTCTCCCTAGTGGCGCAGGCAGTAAGTCACCTTCTCTGGGGATACAAAGGTCCAGCGTTTGAATCCCCAGGTGGCCAAGTCCTACTTGCCAACAATGCAGCAATTCATACATGTGATATGTTTTCAAGTGCTTATTGAGGTCATATTAAGTCGAAGGTTTCCTATTGTGACCCCGTGAAAATTTCTTTTTATTATTATTTTTCTCTACTAAAAGTGTTTGTGCAGCAAAAACCGTAAGACCTAGAAACACCAAAAATTGGCAGGTGGGTTGCAAACTCAAACCCACTACTCAGTTTTCCCCAGTATGGCACACAGCAAAGTGGAAGTTGGCAGAGTGGTAAAGCTCAGGTCTTTGGACCACAAGGTTGTGAGTTTAAGTCCATGATGAACTGTGACCTTTTTGAAGTTTCATGAAAAGTAAATCACCACTAAATCTCGGGCTGCGGTCGAATAGTCAAAAAAATACGTCCTAACTCCTATTCCTAACCACTTTTCCTTGACCTCGTTGGAAAACGTCATGAGGTCAAGGAAAGATGTGAAAGAGAATTCATAAGGACTTAGGAAAAGACAACCGCGGTGCTAAGAGAATCCGACTGCACTTACTCTAGGCTACGTAATTATGCAACGGCGGATTTTAATGACGTGGGTCTGCCGTGGTGAAACTACAATGTTCCGGAGATGGACTATTAAAAGCGCATCTTAAATACTTCGCCCCGTGCGTTCTTACCGTGTTGTTTCATGCAGGCTATATAAACGTGGACAACCCGGTGAAAAATATTGCTTCATCACCAAGGTTGGAATTGAAATAAAAAAGGAATATAGGCTACCAGTCACAAAAGTGAAACGAAATGGTTGTCACATTGAGAATGGTTGCTCACGTTCAGCCTCCTGTCCGCTCATATTTATCGACATGAATCCCAATTAGTATGATTGTATGAAAATTATTGTTAAATTCATGCAAGATAGGCATAACATGTTAGGCCTACAAATCTACTACTGTACATATCATCATTCTTAAGTTTCAAACATGTTGAATTAAAAACATCATCTGGCTAAAAACGTCTCATATCCCTTTTTCTTGAAAGACAGACTTCTGTGTTATGGTTAATATGCTGATTATGATCTGATTATAAGCCTATGCATATAATAGCTTAAGAACCACCACATAACTCAGTAAACACCTTGAAATGTTGACTTGATTGTGCTTTGAAGTTGTTATGGCTGATACAGGCCTTTATTAAGGCAGGGGTTTCAGCATCCGTGACTGAAGTAAAATTAATTAATGATATTCCTAAAGGCTGGCAATACAACAACGCTCAGAATGAAGAAATAACTAATGCAAACTGAGCATAGGTTACGCTACAACGTTAACTTCACTTTGATCATTTTACAACAGCAGCGTAACGTTCATAGTTCGCCTCTATGGGTTTAACATATTGTTGAAAGTTCAAAACATATAAGCATATTAGCAAGTTATAGCATAAGATGGAACATGCTTAATAAGCAACGGTAACTTGCATGATGATCTGCGTCCCTTGTCGGTCATGATCGTTTGTTTTCGTGAACGGCCGAATGGTGCGTCGTTGCTGCCGCAAAGAATTGTGGGACGGCATTATCTCCTTTCCTTTCGTAAAGGATGGTCCAGTGTATCCTATGCTAAAGGAGCTAAGTAAGGAAGCATTGAAGCACCTTTCCTTAGCATGTAGAGAATTCGAACAGCTCTTATCATGGCTGCCACTTAGGTACTTCCGGGTCATTTCACTCAGTTAGGAACCTTCCTAAGCAAAAAAGACTATTCGACCGCAGCCACAGAGTGTAGAAAACTCAAAGCAGGTGTTTGACATCATCTGTCAATGGCAAAATACCTGAATGGCATCACTGATTGGGGTGTGGCCAGACCTTTCAACCCATAGAGAGCAGTGCAGCAGCGGCTTTCTGGCCCATGTGATTTAGTATTGTTTTATTCGTTAATGGAGAGTACTACAATGTTTTATAAAGTGATTAGCGCTGTCAATCATAGGCTGCAGTATCACAATACTTCTCCCTTTAGTTATTTTCTCCTCAGTAACCCTGTAACAGGAGATTAGCTCATTAGGTAAAGTGTCTGCCTCTCGTGTGGAAAGTTGCGGGTTCAAATCCAGGCTTGTCCTTTCTGAAGTCATTAGTTGTCAAGAACAAGCGGTATGTGTTCTAATATAAAGTCTGGCCATTGTGAATAACTTCAACAATGTGGTTGCAATGAAATGACGAACTTGACAGAAGTCACGGGCCAACACAAAAGCCGGTGTTAGACTGCATGTTTGATCTTCACAACATGTCAGTTTTTGTGTCTTTCTACCTTCTGTAATGTTTTGTCTATCTGTCTGTCTTATCAAATTGTGCTTGGACCCCTCAATCACCACTTGCGGCTATATTTCTCTGTTGTTTAGATACAAAAGAGCAACTTCTATTACCTTATTTGGCAAGTTATTTTCTCATCTTAATTACTTGGGTTAGGGTTAGTCTTACAGTGGTTTAAATTAATAATAATCCATGACACTTTCATATATGTCTGTTTTGCTACTTTCTATCGCCAATTGATATCACACTATAGTGATTCAACCTGTACCCAGTTCATGGAAGCTTTAACATTTAGTGTTCTAAATACCTAGGTTGTATATAAAATGGAGTTTGGGATTTTTTTTTTAAGGTTTTACAGTCATGACGGGTGTTCTTTTGTTAAGGCAGCTATATCTGCTTATCAAGCACTGCTGGAAACTCAGAATGTCTTACACTAGGCTACACTGTCAATTACATAATATATAACATAGGTTATATTTGAAACAACTTGACTTTGGCTTAGCTGTAGAATGCTTACCATGATTTGATTTCCTAATGCACTACAAAAGCAGAACATGGCATAGCCTGATACTTGACTGATGTTAAATAGGATACATTTTTAAAGTTTTACAGCTACATTCCATTCGTCTGTTTTTGGACGAGTGCCTTGAATGCCCCAAGTTGCAAAAAGTTCAACTCCGAGCGGAAAGGGGCCCTACATCAATGTTGGTTTTTGCTGTACTGTCCAATCAGATCAACAGAGAGGCGGGACTTCTCCGGAGACTCTTGTAAACGGTAAACATGGCGGATCACCCGGAGGCTATACAACTTCACAAACTGGAGTTACCATTTACCATTTACCACACCAAACAAAAAACAACAGGGCAACAAATTACAGCTGCACTCCAAATATCTGGTAACTTTTTATCATGGATTTTTATTGTATATAATTATTGTATAATTTAGCTAAATCACATTGATGCTACCCAGCACAATAAACAAGGTTGAGTGACAGACAGCTGATGGTCAGCTGATTCTGATTCGGCTGCTCTGCTTTGTAGGCTTCAACAACAACAAAAAAAGGCAGTGCCGTGCGCCTCACATTGTTCAGCTTTGAAAACGTGTCCAGTGTGATTGGGCCCTAAAGCTGCTATCTGCTACACATAGCACAACTACCCTTTTTGACACCGTTGACATCGCTGTCCACATACAACATTGCTGACTACAGTCCCTTTGCTTTTCACATTTTGTGAATGAATGAAGTAATGTCAAATAAAGTGATGTCAGATGCATTTTCCCTTCCAATATGTAGACCAGGTGGGTAGGTTAAGTAGGCCAGACGAGCTGCCCGGTCAGTAATACACTGGGGGAAACCCTGCATTGGAGCACCTACGTCGATTAGCAGCTTCCTCATGGTGGATAACACACATATACACACACACACACACACACACACATACCTGTTTGGGGCTAGTCTAATAAGATCAGTGTAGCATTTGATTAGCTCTCCTTTACCAAAATAAAAACCTCACCGGAGTCCCTTTTTCAAATCTCTGACTACCATTCATTGCTTTACACATATATACACACACACACACACATTCACCAGTGAGCACGTGAGGGTATAAAAAGCAGTGGGTTTGACACCAAGATGACTACTCTGATCACAGGGAAAAGGGCAGCTGCTCTGCAATAACAGGGGCTCCATCAGCCATAAAGAGTGCTTTCAGTCTCCTGCTCGCTGACATTCAGAGGCCAGTGAACAAGCTCCAGTCACTGTGACCTTTCAAAGGTCAACAGCACTTCTCTCTCTTAACGATGGCCCATCAAAAAGTTACAACAATAATTATAATACTTATGTGTATAGCACTTTTCAGATCAGTTACAAACTGCTCTCCAAAAAGGGTGAAAAAAAAACATAAAACGGACAGCAAAAGCAATAAAATCAAGGTAAGAAATACAAAACAAAGGCAAGAAACATAAAAGTAAACCATAAAGGGAAGGTCATAGACAAAAAACAACTTCATTTAATGAATGTCATCAAAAAATGTGAAATATCATCAAAATGGAGACGAGAGAGGGACATTTAAAGTTACAATATGGAACTTTTTGACATTAAAATAGACACCACGTCATAGCTTTTAATGTCTGCTGTCGTCAAGTGAAAATCTTGTAACTTCCATTTTAGTGAAAAAAGTTCACCATTGCCGTTGCTACGCCATAGGTATCAATGGCGGTGCAAGCACTTATAGTTCTGCGTTGGTGATTCTGCGCGTAGACCACCGAAACACTAGACGCCAATGTCACGCTTTGTTAGCATGGAAGTAATAACAACAGTAGTAGTAGAGTTTAAATTCTCTGAAACCCATGTTCTGGGCTATCTGTCACCACAAATTCAGTGAAATCTAATAATCTGTATAATTTGAGGATTTGGTGTCGTACAAATGAACATATTTGCAAACCTCCTCAGCTAGTCTCTCTTCCATCTGCTCCATGTTGTCTTCACTATCGTACATTTTAAGAATAAATTGACAAAAGTCCATGTGCCGAAATGTGTAGGTTTTAAGAATAAATTGTTCTTCTCAGTACTGCAAGTGTAACTGGAATCCGTTGATCCTCAATTTTCCTGCCATTTCCATGCACCTTGCTAGTGGGTGAAGTTGTGCGAGAACACTAACTCAAGCTTTTAATGGCTGTAATAAACTTTTCCTCCATTTTGCACTTGGTAGGTGGAACTCATGACAAGTTTCCCTCCCCAATTTTTGATCGTGTTGCTCACAGTGTGGAAGTACTGTAAGAACTTGACAATTTGGGGCCCTTTATCTCTCACTTACTGACTCAATTATCAGTAACATGTTAAACAACTGGTCATAAAGAGGCAAAATATATTAACATAACAAGACTGGACCAACAGACATGGTATATGAATATAGAATATTAGGCCAACTCACCTGGAATGATAAGAAAAAGCAGCTTGTGTCCAGAGTGTAAGTGACAGGAGCCAAATTTGAGAACCTCTGTGATAGCACCACAGCAGTAGATGAAGTCTGTCCTTGGTTCATCCCTGCCGTCTGTCACCATGTTGTCCATCTAATCAGCTTAGAGGAAAAGTATTTCAGTCAGAAAATGCCCCAAGAACCAATCACTGATCAATTTCAAGAAATGCCCTGATGATGCCAATGTCAGTATCGAGTTTGACCTTTATTTTTAACCCAATTGGTTCACTTCACTCTCGCAAAAGCCAGCAATAGTTGAATTTTCTGAGTAGTTTTGTGAAGGCATTTACATATGGACACTGAGGAGCTAACATCACAGTTTGTACAGGTTTTCAATTTGAGCACTTTTCAAGCACCTTCATGGTGCATTGTCAGACTTTTTTAAGCATCTCGCAGATGCTCTAAGTATCATCCAACACTTCCTTTATCGCTTCAGCTTCACAAATCTGAAACATATTTAATTTATCAATATGCTATTATGTCAATAGTTTTCTGAAAATAAATGATTCCATTACTTTATTTTTATTGATTCCATTACTTGTATTTATTTTTCTTATGGACGAAAAAGAATTGCAGCAGCTAGGCTAAATTCAGACAGTGAAGCCATTCAGTCAATCACATAACCACATGAAAGGGAGGCGAGAGAAAAACGATAAAGGACCGACAGAAATGTATTTTTGTTCCTAGACAAGATGGAAGGTGAGTGAGTTAACCCTTTGTGTAGCGGATGAAACTACCTGTTCATCACAAGGATATTGAGGAAAGTAGCCTGACACTGCTCCATGTACATGTACCCCCAGTCTGAGTAAATTGGGTCAATATCAGATTCAAAATTCCTTTATAGATCCAAGTCAAATTTGAAGGTGCTACTACAGTGAAGCATATAGTGCAATAGTCATTGCCTCGATAAAGCGGACCAAGTTTGTCAACAAAGTCCAAAGGTAATGCATTTCAACCACGTCAAAGGGTCAAAGGTGACACAGCAAGCTGTTATATACATGGTGTGTGTGTGTGTGTGTGTGTGTGTGTGTGTGTGTGTGTGTGTGTGTGTGTGCGTGTGTGCGTGTGTCTTCTGCGAGAGTAGCTTTTCCCAACAACCAAAGGTGAAATGGAAATTAATTCGTCTTGTACAGTCAAACATGTCCCACCATTTTCCATGGTTCCATGGTTCCATGGTTGCACTAGCGGCAAGCTACCCAGCCAGCAGCAACCTACCTGCCGTTCTCTCCTTTATGACGACGAGTACATCACACCAATACCATTCAACTTTTAGTAGAGGTTCACATACCTTTGGTGGAAGAACATTATGGGAATGACAGGCGAACCAATATTAAAGTTACAATTTTAGTGAACTTCATGATACTGGATGGATGCCGAATTGAATAGGGGCTCCTGTTGGTTTAGAAAAGTCCCATTTGGGTTGAGTCATAGTTTATGGGGGTGCGTACCTCTGCCGATAAGTAAAGGCACATTAAATTGCCAGATTTTAGAATAGAGTTTGGTGTGAGGAGAGAGAGAGAGAGAACAGCAGGTATCGGAGCTGCAGGCTAGGTCAATAGGTAGCTTGCTAGTCGAACCATGGAAACTGGGAAGTCAGGTTATCTACATTAGCATTAGCTAAAACTAAAATAACAAGGCACTGAGTAACATTAGCTTGAACCTTGGTAGCTTGTCTGTCAAGTAGTACGTACCAAATATTTGTTTACTTCTCAGAAACGATAAAAAGTTGAAGATGCTCTCCTCCCCTGGTTAGGCGCTGTCTGTGAGGTCTTCCTGCTGCACACATTTGCTTCATTCTCATTGGTTGGTAGACCACCCTCCTTAGAGCTAATCAGCCAATAGGGTGGCTCAGCTGATGCAGATGCGTTCAAGGTCGCCTACGTTTGAAGTCCCAATATTTGCGGTTCCCACGTATGGAAAGAAAGGTAAACCACACTCCATACAAAAATCTGTCAGCTTAATGTTGCCTTGATTGTCAACAAACAGTGACCTGGTTGAGCATAATTTAAACACATTTTCGAAATTGTAATGTCTTCTGGTAAATTCGGCATGTAGACGATCGACCAAGCAGCATTTTATTTAAAAACAATCTAATTTTTTAGAATTGGTTCACGCTGCTTGGTACCGCTCATCAGGGTGTATTTTGGTGGAAGAAAATAGAGGGAATAACAGGCGTACTAATTCTAAAAGTTGAAAAATTATTTAAATCAACGCTGCTTGGTGTGTTGTATCAATGCCGAATTCAAGAGTGGTTCCTAACGATTCGTAATAGGTATTAAGTCTTGTTCTATCAGTTATATACCCTTGCCCATAAGCAAGGCAACATTAAACTGACAGATTTTTACTGGAGCTTGGTGAAAGATAAATGCACCTATCGCGGCGCCAGGCGCCTCTCACGCCTAAAACAGCTCAAACAGCACCAAGTGGGCGACAAAAGTCAGAAAGAAAAAATATACAGGCTACTTTGCCTTCAATACAAGCAGATGCTGTCCACCTGTAGTTTTGCTGTCAGTGAAATGCATTTTTCTTGTTTTCATCTAAAAGTATTGTGAATTTTGAAAACAGAACAAGTAAAATTAAATAAAATGCAAACACTACAGCAGATCATGTCACAAATTATCCCAATTTAAACTAGAAAAGAAGAACTAATAAGTGAAATGAGCTGCCATAGTGATTGTTTGGGAACCTGCACTCTTCGGCCTCTGTAGCACATAATTGAAAACCACTGCTTTAAATAAACTAAAATTGAAGGAACCTCCCCAGGTGTCAGGGAGGCAAGATCTATAGCAGGTGACTATCCTCATGTCATACACATTTTACTGACCTTTTCTAAATAAATTTGCACGGTAGTTGCTGTGAAGCAGGCACTGGTTTTTGTTTGAAGTGAAGAGTGACAGTCAGGTCAGATGATGAACTTCTGCAGGTGCAAACGGCAGTGACGAAGACAGGATCTTCACCGTGGATTAAGTTTTCTTTGAGGGAGAGAAAAAACATGACATTTTGACTAATAGGATACAGATCCAAGGTGCTGATGACACCCATGCCAATGTCTCCTGATTTTGTTTTGTTTAATAACAATAAAGGTCACACAGGTTATAAAAGTATATATTTTGTATTCATTCCTTTCTCCATTATGTAAGCATAAAGTGTGCAAGTAAATTAATGCAAAGCTGGAAGTTTTACACATCTAGTGAATTACATACATTTTCTTTTCACAGTATCAAGGCTCCTTTGCAACAGTGATACTGATGAGCGAAAGGAATATTTTTTAAAGGACATTTCACTTAACCATCATTACAAATGCATGTTAAGCGGCCAAGATTTGTTCAAACCCACAGAACTTTATTATAAATTCTAGTCAAGATCCCAAGGTTTCCAAAGATACCAAACATGTCAAGCTGAATTACAGGAAAATGTGTATAAAATGATGCACAAGACATCTAGATTTTTTCCATTTGATGTAATGGCACTGCCATAAAAATGGCGTCTTGGGGTTGAATATTTCACTCAATATAAGCATGCTATAGCTTCAATGAAGCGTTGGAATGAGCAGATACAGAATGTGTATGTGGCATTTCTGTACAGTATGGAAAACATGTTTTTCCTAACTTTAAAGCTACTTAAGGGGAAATTTAATGGGAAGGTCAGGGTGCAAGGGGTTAAAACAGTTAGTGGCGTCACAGTGCCTCATACAGATGGCTTAGTATTTTGATTTCATGTATGGATGATGTCATTATGATGCAATCCACCACATTCAGATTATTTTTTGAAACCACATAGATTTAACAATGGGAGGTTATGGGTTGTTAAAAAGGGGCTTTTTAAGATTAAAAAAATATATATATTTTTGTAATTGGAGACCAAAAAGGGCTATTCCGATAAACTTCAATGCACTCAAATTGTGACAGTATTGTTCTATGTAAGGCAATAGGTACTGAGGATATTGTACAATGTCTCTATTGTTTTGTCTGGGCTTAGTCATGACACCATTTCAGTAAGGCCCACGCCTGACAAGGGCAAAGGAATTATTCCTGAAATTCAGCTCATAAAAATATAGGTTTTAATTTCCCTATGACTCATAAATATTGTTTTTTGTGGTAGATAGGTAGAACAAAGGGAACCTCATAATATCTTTTTGCTTCCCTCCTACAATTTCTCCAGTCATTCCTAAAACAAGCATATTCTGTTTGTAGGAACCATATCTCTCCACTGCAATGCTATCTTCTTTGATTAAAAAATTGATAAAGATAAGAGGGAATTTCATCAACATATATCTCAGGGAGAACACATGCATGACTCAGAGGGTTCATTTTACCTTGAGTTTCCAAGTAACAATTTTACAGAGATGACCATTGAGCAAATTCACATATTATCCTTTTCAATGTTAGCAACTTAGCATTACACAGTGAAGTGTACAATATCGTTCTGTCACCATGAGAAGGCAGAAAATGGTCAATTTTACCAAATCCTCCCTTTGTCCACAATGTCTCTCTGCAAACACTGCAGTTTTATAAATAATATCTAATCTCATGAATATTATGAATGGCTCTTTGTGGGAAAAGAAGCATGCTCAGGCAAAAACACCACCATTAAGTGTCCCTCCAAGAAGACCAGGGAAAGAAGGGGAAGTGAACTTAATGAACTTTATTAGTAATAGCCTGAGCTATGAGAAAGAATGAAAAAGAGGGGACTTGTGCATAGCAGATATTACAATGGAAACCCATTAAATATTCTGATATAAATATTGTGCATGATCAGTGACTGAACATTTGACTTGAACATATACTAATTGCCTCTGGAACACAATGAAAATGAGTAGATTCAATAGATAGTAATTTGGAATTGAGTCAGTCAACAGAGATTTCCTTTATTTCTTTTACATGACGTCTCCTATTGCTAATTAATTAATAACACTGCAAAAGGATCCTATCTACAATTTAACATTTTTATTGTACTGTTGATCAAGAGTAAAGACCAAAACAGTATGACAAACTGTTGTACAAAAATTCTTTTATTGTTTTATTTAACATCATCATCAAGAAGTAACAAAATGAAAAGCATTGGGAGTTCAGAAGTTAAAAATTAGCAAATTTAAGCAAATTCAATAAAAATGAACTCAAGTATAATGCATGTGCAATAGAACACAATTTAATTTGCATCAAACAATAACAAGTCTTTTTTCACGCAGCCATATAAATTCGGTCAGCCATGAAGCAACCAAGTGGTGGTTGAGAAGCATGATTCATTGCCTGGACTGCGTTGGCCATTCACTGAAAGACCTCCAGAAGAAGAGTAGGGGAATATCAATGTCCATCTTTTTATTGCTCACTCTTATATATGGTGCTGTGTTTTCAGATGCTCTTTCCATTATATTTATACTTTCATTAATTCCTTCATAGAGGTGTGACTGCAAAATACTGATAAGCTCCTTAAGATCGTCATTCACACCCTCCGCATTCATGCCATTATAAACCTCTTGAACCTTCAGTTTGGCAATGTCTTTATACTCCGCTATACTTCTCTTTGCCTCTTTAATGTGTTGCTTGGAAGACTGCAGAGCCTCTACATAGATGTCATTAATTTGAGAAGTAATTTCCAGGTTGTCAGCTCTCATGGAGGCGATGAGCTCTTGTGCCTTTGTGACAGTCACCTCCAAGAGGTCACTAACTTTCTTGAGCAGCACCTCCAAACAGCCACGCACTGTCTGTACTAGCTTATCAGGCATGGAATTCAAAGAAGACTTCAGGTTTTCCATTATCTTCCTTCCATTAACAATAACATCGGTTCCCGGTACAGTGAACTCAGCTCCCCTGATGGTGTCGCCAATGGTCTCTATAAGGTTGGCAAACCGTTGGACTGCCCTGTCAATGGCCATTGATATAGAGCGACGGGCTCGCTGGGTGATCTCAAGGCCCGTCAGCTTCTCCTTAAATCCAGGCACAGCAAACTTGGTGTCACTCAAAAACTTAATGATTGCATCTAACAGGACTTCAATGTTCTGTTCACTGCGTCTCAAGAATTGTCTAGCCTTGTTAGTGAACCTGTCTCGAAATTCCTGCACATTGATGGACATTATGCTGTCAGAAGCCTGCCTGTACACGTCTTTCCCTTGATCACTGAGTTGTTCAATTGAATTCTGCAGTGTGCTGAGAGACACAGGAACCTCGTGATAGGCTCTCTCTATGACATTGGAAACTGAGTTCTTTAACTTCATACCACCACGGTTTAGATCAAAACCAAAGTGGTAAGTGTGATATTTATTGATGAACTTGAGCACAGCTTCAGTAATGGCAGGCATCCTCTCCTTGGATCCTTCAATCACATCATGGAGGACACCTAAGTCCCAGGAGGCCTGCAGGCTCAGCTTCTCAGAGTTTCTCAGGGTGGCTTTCACAGTCAGAATGTCAGTATCCTTCTCAGGAGTAGACTAGAAGATGAGGGAAGATATCCATAAAAATAAGGGTTAAAATAGTGTTACGTTTAATGCAGATAGCATCAATCCATGTATAGAGTTTAAAATGTTGTTTGCTTTTGACAACAATATGCAAACTACAGTACTTGAAGTATCTCTTACCAGGTAACGACTGAAAAGTTTCCCATACAGCTGTGATGGAGACCTTCGTTGAACATGTAATCCAAGGAAACCGGACGATGGAGAAGACATAGATGCAGTGATGCCATCTTTACGGGAAGCAAAGCGGAAGCTCACATCGACAAAGGTTGGGCTGGTGATGTCAACATTCAGAGTATGACGAGACACCCTTAAAAAAAGAAAAATAATTTTTTGTTGAGGTATGTTCTGACAACATTGGTCAAAGCTATTACATGAGCTCATGAGCTATTACTCCTTTGTGCCATTCAAAACATGACTGATATCCACATTGATTTTGGATTTTACAAACTTTGAACTCTAAAATATCTTGCAGACAGTCTTGGAAAAAAACGTACATAGCATCAGCTGGAGAGGTTTGGCGCTTCATCCTGAAGAAAGAGTGCCACAATCAGAAATATGCTCTAATATTGCATGGAATACAACATTTTGTGTTAAACCAGTGGTTCACACCCAAAAAGAGTCCCAACACCAGACACAAGAACATGTGAAGTAGAATGTATGAATGGGGAGTATGGGCAGAAATATGCCAGATATATTATATGAAATATTATATGTATATATATATACTGTATATATACATATATATATTTACTGTTTTTATATAATATTTCTGGCATATTTCTTCCCATACTCCCCATTCATACATTCTACTTAACATGTTCTTGTGTCTGTATATACATATATATATATATATATATATATATACATAGATTAAACAATTATATCAATATATATATGCAAAGTGTGAGAATGAGTGTTCTGGTGTGTATTGTACGTACGTGCATTGTAAAACACTGCACACCATGTCACTCTATTCACTTTACAGATGCTGATAACAAATGTACAGAATGTGCCAATTTGGCTATGTATATATGTAATACACTTTCATAAGTTGTAGCAAGCAAGACTTAATTTCTCATTTAAGTTGCAAATGTTTAAGGATCACCAAAATATACTTACCTCAGGTTTTGTGCAAAGACCTGCTGCCATTCAATGTTTGCGTCATTGTGAATCAATTTGCACTTCCCATTTAGACTGACAATTCCATTCTCAAATCCAAGGGTTGCTGTGGCTGCAGGGATACATAGAAAACAAAACATTATATCTAATGCAATATCTCAAATCTATTAATTCAGTCAAAATAATTCTTCAAAGTAAATGTAAGGAGTGATTATACACTGTAAGAAATTGTCAGTATTACCATCCAGGTCATACTCCAAGAAGATCATTGTAGAAGTGCAGATGGACTTCAGTGAGGTGACAGCGCTGGAATCCTTATTTTCCAGGTTGGCAGTTGTTGTCACATTATAAATTGGTGAGGAAACTGTCAGAGTGGCAGCAAGGGCACCAAATGCTGGGATAAACACACTTGAAGGCAGATGTAGGGCAATTTCAGGGATTTCCATCTTTTGCTCTGGAATGGTGATGGTTGGAATTTCAAAGTTTGAAATGTGACTTGCAATTTCATCTAGGTTGATGGTGTGCTCACCAATGATGAAGGATTTTGGTAGGGTGAAAGATGAGATGGTGATTTCATATTGTGGCATCTTGAATGACAGGAAGGACATTTTGCCCTGTAGATATTCTGTGTCAATATCGTAACTGGGCACTGCCATCTTTGGCAACCCTGGCAGCATGATCTCAAAGGCTGTGGTGGTGATCACCTTAGGGATGTTCAGATTCTTCAGATCAATTGTGAAGGGTTCCACATGCAAGGTGGTGAATGGCACATCAAAGGCTGGAACTGAGATTAAGGGTGGTAGTGTGAAATTATCAGAGACATCAATGTTTTCAAATCGCATGTCAATATTCCTTATGGTCGGTGGGATTTCTTTTACCCAAGCAGGCACTGCAAGGGTAATCCCAGGGACACTGAAAGTGACACCATTTTCAAATAATTTAGATGGTATGGCAAACTCCAGGCCATCCATGGTCTTTGTGTATACAATACTGGAGGAGACATTGAAGAATTGTAGTTTGTCCATATTTGTGACCTGATCAAACTTGAGCACATCCCAGAGGTTCTTTTGATAAACAGGAAGCTTTACTGACTTCAAGAAAGCTAGGTGACCTTCCACTGATCCTGTCAAGTCCATGCGTACTTCAGCCTCATCATTGGATAAGAGTAAATCACAAGCATGGATAAGAGAGGCCAATTGCTCTTTACCACTCCAGATAAAAGACTGCTTCTCTGAGGTGATGGCAAGGTTGATGTTCTGAAGAAGCCCAGCATGACCCAAACTGCAAGGCTGACTTGCATCAATATTCACTGTAGCCTTTAGGGTTGTTAAAGGAACAAAATCAAGCGTTCCTTTAACAATATGCTTTCCATTTGTGTTGAGAGATGCAAAATTGACATTGTTATTGCTTGTGTAATCCACTGTTGCATACACACGGCGTAGAGAGACCTCAAGAGCAAAGTTCTTATTCATGTCATATTGAAAGATATTGTTTGGGCTTCGTTTTTGTTTGTCCTGTTTGTGATCAATGTTTGAGTTGAAACTAGTCTTGACAGTTGAACGCAGGCCATTAGCATTAAGGTAGAAGATGGCCTCATTGTCTAGATCTTCAGCAACATTGCAGCTGCCCATTATTGTTATGTCAGTCTTCCCTTTGGTAGTGGACTCCAGTGACACATAGGAAGAGAGTGCTTCCAATGCCAGGTTCTGATCAATGTTTCCCTTGCCTAAAGACTCAATCAGTGGAATATTAAACATATATTTAAATTTCATCTTGGAACCTATATTTGGTTTGGTCTTGGTATTTCCAATGAGTTCCTGATTCAATTCCAGATTAAGGAAGGGCAGATTGATTTTGGCAATATTGGTTGCAGAAGCTTCCATGCTCCTTCTGGAGAGGCTAACAGTACAATCATGGCTTGCCTCCACGTTCCTGTGCTCCAGGGACACAGTGGAGGCCAATTTTATTCCCCTTTTCCTTGTCAAACTAGTAGTGCCATCAATTTTACCATTTAAAATGTCAAACACAGATGTTGAGGAAGCTCCAAATCGAACAACAATGTCTGACTGGTTGTAGAGGCCAGCATTAGCACTCAGGGTGATCACGGTGGATTTGAAGGAGAAATCATAAGTTATGTTACCCATGGTTGGGATCATAATATTGTTTTGAATAGCAGGTAGTGTGAAAGTGGGTAGGGTCAGTTCACTTAAAGTTTCTGGAACATGGATGACCGGTAACTCCAGAGATGGCAGCACAAGGGTATAGGATGGCACAGAGAAACCCATTGCTGGAACTTTGAAGCTTGGTGTACTGACCTCCTTGGGAACAAAATAGCTGAAAGCAGGCAACTCTGCCCTAAAGGCAGAAACCTCAATATTCAGGATTGGTACTTTGTATCCAGGGACAGTGAAAATTCTAGGAGGCTGGCTAGAAGTGTCAATCTTATGTTTATCATACTGTAACTTTGCTTGGTTGTAGGAATCTTTTAGAAGTGCAACTACTTTGTCTCTACATTGTTGAAATTGTGCCTTGATGATGTTGGCATTGTCATTGATTGCGATATAGATGGGTCCAAGGTCCAATTCAAAGTTGTGCATATCAGGGTTCTTATAGTAATGAAGCTTCAGGTTCATATCAAATGACTGCTGAGGGGTGGTAAGCAGGGTTTTGAAGCCTGCATGTTCCCATAGAGAGAGTTCTTTGACCTCAGGGGTTTTAATTTCTAGATAAGGTACAGTCATCTCTGGGACAGTGAGAGGAACAGTCAAAAAGTCCAGATTAGCCTCTCCGGTAGCTGATGAATGTAAAAATATGTCCCTTTCATTGTTTTCCAAGGTGAAATTGTGATTGTACTTGTACTGATTGAATCGAGCCAAAGTAACCCAATTAGCATGCTGCTTCTCCGAGTTTAGAATAATACCATAATCATGCTGGAGATCCACTTTACCAGAGAGTTTCAGGGGGAAAATAATCTTTGAGTTTACTTTATTCTTAACATCCAGCATAATCTCAAATGGATGGGCCAAGAATTCCAACGAGTTGGATATGGATCCACTGAGTCTTCCAATGAGTTCAGCATCATGAGAGGTTGTCAGTGCAATTTTCAAGTCTCCAATATGAGCCTCTCCATTCAAAACCATGACACTCTTCTTGATAGATGGAACTTCACTCTCAGCTCTTGCTTCAACAATGATATGGCTTAAGATGACCGATTCAGCAGTCACTGTTTGCCTCATTTTCAAGGCCTTACAGTCAGTTTCTCCTCCAAAAGTTAACTTGGCAGTGCTAAAATTAATGGTGAATTCGAGATTGCTTTTGTGTGTACCTTCATCAGAGTAGTCTTGAATGGACCACTTTCCATTTCCAGTAGTTTCACTAGTTACAGTAATTATACCTGATTCCATTTTGGCTGCTATATTCTGTGCCACATTTGCCTGACTAGAAATTTCAGCTGTTGGGATGTTCAAGTCATGGCTGTAGGTTGTATCTATGGCTGCAGAGATTCCACTCTTGAGTGTAAGAGCCAGATTGTTGACCAAGTCTGCTGTGTACATTTGGGTTGTGGCCTTGGCAATAGTCTTGGCACCAGCCTCAGCAGAGGGGCCAGTGAGAGTCATGGATCCCTCATGATCAATGGAAAAGGTTGTATGTGTGGCTTTCACAGTCTCTGTGAATAACAGCTTCTTCATTCTGGGAGCTTCCAACCGAGCAGTGGCATCCAAGGAGTACTCAAGGAACTCAATACTCGACGTGGCATGAGAAGTCAAGGTTGCTGTGAACTGTGGGGTCTTTGATGTAGTAGTTGAGTTCTCAATTGCTCCTGATGTTACAAGAGTGTAATGTGGGGAGTTCACTCTAAACTCACCATGGAGTTTGCCAAAAACTGGAATGCAAACTTCACTGGGAACCTCAGGCATTTTGATCTCCGGAATGGGAAGCATTGTGATTTCAAAGTCCTCCAGATTCAATTTGGGGATGTTGATGGCTGGGAATATGATTTCTGAAAGAGTTATTTCTGGGAAGGTCAGATCTGGTAGTTCAGATAGATAGAGAGCTCTTAGATCTCCAAAGATTTCCTCAGGTTTAGGCATTTGGATCTCAAATTCTCTGATGCAATCTATGATTGCAACTATGTTTGCTTTGGTCTCCTCAAAGTCTATGTTAAAGGAAGGGATTGTGTAGGAACTCAGAATGGTGAACTCAGGGACTAAAATTTGAGCTGGGATGCTGATCTCGTGCAATTTATTCAGGTTGATTGTAAATGCCGGAATGACAAGGTCAGTGAGAGGTATGGTGAAAGAGGGAATCTCAATCGTAGCTGTCTTCAGTGCATCCAGAACTCCAGCCATAGCTTGCTTGATCTGGTTGATGATCTCATGGTCCTTTGCCACTTTGCGGATCTCTTCCATCAATCGGCTGAATTGAACAGAAATGTAGGCAATCATATTGGTGTAGGATTCACTTGCCCTTTGGAGGTAGATGTACATTTCATCTCTGATATCCATGCCAAGGACTCTTTGTTTCATGTCTTCAAGGATTTCCTGTACTTTCATCTTGATGTCATTGTACGCTGTAGTGTCAATCACATCATTCAATTTCTTCACAACCTCAGCCACCTTAGTGTTTTTGAGCTCATCCAAATATTTGATGATAGAAGTTTGTATCTCTCTGAAAAATTCCCTAACAGCCTCAACTTTTTGTACAATCTCATATGTTTTAATCTGCTCATTAATATAGTTTGTTAGTTCAACAATTTTCTTGTTGGCCTCATCGACAAATGCATTGTAGTCAAATTCCTTTATTGACTTAAGCGTTGAAGAAATGCTTTCATTAAGCTCATCAATGCTTTGCTTAAAGTCAATTGCTTTTATCTGACTTGTCACACTATCCAGAAATTGCATGATTTTGTCATAAACATATTCAAATTTTATGCCTTTCAAAGCATCTACCAGTGATTGCACAGTGTCTTCAATTTTGAATTCTTTGACGAGTACCAATACCTGATCTAATAATTCTTTAAATTTTTCATCAAGATCATATTTAAGAAGTAGATCCCTAATGTAGAAATACACTGCATTGAGTTTGTTGGTGATTTCATATTCTTCAATCCAATTGACAATAACATCATTTATAGAGTCCATCACTCTCGCTATCTCTGAGGAGGGTATTTTATATGATAACTGCTCAACGTACATAGCCACATCAATTGAAAGTATGTAATCCCTTACATCTTTGAAAAACATTTTGACATCAAAGGTCTCAATGAACTGTTTCAATGCAACCATTTTTTCTTTGATTTTTTCCAAGATGCCATATTTAGAATCAAGCTCCTGTAGCCATGCGGCACTGTTTTCTGTGAGCTTCTGCAAATCAATCTGTCTGATGACATCCTCAATGGCATCAATTGCTTTAACAAATGAGTGCCTGATTTCATACTTCTCATCAAAGGCCCGGAGCTGATTTCCAATTTCTGAAAGTAAATTTGTTATGGCATCAGAAAAGTCTCCTCTTTTGACATAGTCTCTGACTATAAGAATGAGGTCTCTAATTTTGGTTGCAGTGTCCATCACTGTATTTTCAAAGTTCTTTTTCAAGTTTTCCATAGCAAGCTCCAAGTCATCCATGGTTACAGCAAACTCGTTTGTCAAATAAGTAAGTTTTTCTTTGATCTCATTCACTTTGTTGTCTAAGTCCATCTCTCTCATGAAGTCACTCACTTGCAGTGGTAGTTGATCTAACTTGGCTCTAAATTCACTGATTACCTCATTAATATCTAGACCGTTGATGAACTGTTGCAGTGATTCTAAGGCATTTACAAGAGCATTCTTGAGCTGTTCAAAAGCAACAGGAAGACTCTCAATGAGTGGTATCTTAATGATATGGCAGTCACTGTTCTTGTCATACTCGAGGAAACCAGCCATACTGAACTCTTGATTTTCTGGCTCTGATCTCTTTGCTCTACTTGTGCTCAATTTGCTGAAAATGTTTGTGAACATTACTCCAGAAAAATCAACTCCAATCTTCTCAGGATTATTGTAAGTATTAATGTCCTGGTTGTAAACATGGTCATTCAGCTTGGATTTGGTTTTCCATGTCAGAGATTGTGCACTGGGTGTCAGGAGGCCACCAAATTTGTTGTCTATATGAGTGGAAGACTCCCCACTTTCGAGCATATGCATGGTTGATACCCGGCTGTCGTGTGTATATGCAAGAGCCAGGGGCTCAGCTTTAACCAGCAACTTGCTGTACAGCTGTCCAGTGTGCTTCCCATATAGATTAATTTCTCCATCACTGTTGACAAGGGCATCAATGGTGAGGCTGAAAGGCAGTGCCATGGTGCGTATGGTGCTGTCAAAACGTAGAGGCTTAGAGTTTATTCGTGCTTCACAGTTTGACTTGGAGGAAATTCCAGCAAACTCAAGTTCACAGTTGTGACTCAACTGGGCATCCATTATATTCCCAGATATGCTGGATTTCATTGTACCAGCCATATCAGCATAGTTGATTTCATAGGTATGTCTAACCTCCTGTTCTTCTCCATAGGCTCCTTTCATACCTCCAGTCAGGTCCATCTTAAGTGGCTCAAGCTTCATGTGGCCTTCATTGTTCACACTGACGTCATAAAACTTGAGGTCATTTGTCACATCGAATGAGGTAACAAATGGCTTCATATCAACCTTGGTGTCATGTTTGTAGTAAACATCTTCACAGATGAAGTTGTTAGTCTTGGAGTGGAGGGCTAGGGTCCATAGAGTGAGGGTCAGTGTGTGGCTGTTTTCAGTTTTCATCTGCTTCAATGATCCCATCATATTGCTAGAAAAGGTCAACGCCCTTTGGTTCAATACAATATTCATGTTGTTTCTTGTGCTTGCATCATGTGCATGGCCCTTGAGTACACCATACAAAGATGCCTCTGCAGCTGTAATTTTACCCTCAATGTTCAGCTCTCCTCTGCTTTCTTCAGCCATTGCTTTGGACGTGGAGGACAGGGATGCTCCACTGCTATCTATGGCACCGTTGAAGATGTTCTCAAATGTCACCGGGCTACACTGAATGCTGTTAATTCCACTGGTGATCAGACCATTTCTGCCAACTGTAACAGAGGCTTTGTGCAATCCACGACCTGCATCGAAGGTGAGGGACCCTTCAGAGTTTACCTCAAGCCCATTTGAATTCACAGACCCTGTTATAAGGGAGTATGCCCTATTTGTTGCATCATCTGCCTGTGATTCAATTCTGAGAACGGCCATATGGCTGGACAAGCCAAGCTCAACTTTGTTATTGAGTGATTTACCCAGGGCTGTGGCAACAGCATTGCACTTCAGGGTCAGTTGTGCATCCTTATACTTAAGTTCTGCCACATGCTTGAGGGCATCATTCTGCACATTTGTTTTGGACACAATGTTCAACTCTGAGTTTGCATAGACTCCCTGGATCATGTTGTGAGCTTGGATGAATGGTGAGGTGATGCGCAGGTTGGACTCTCCTCTTCCTGTTCTTTCTAGAGGGCGGAGGGTGTAGCTATGGGTGTAGGCGGTGCTGGTGGACAGTGAACCTACATTAACTGATCCTTCCAAGGTGCCATCTCCTGTGACTTCATCTGAGGTAGAGGTTGATTGAGCAGAGGAATAGAGAGAGATGTGCAGACCTATTGGACTAGAGGCTTCAATCTTGTAGCTGGCCCTCGCATTGAGTTTGTCTGTCACAGTTACGGTTTCTAAGATACTGAAACTTGTATCAATGAGGCTATGGCTTAAGGAACCATTCACAAGATACTTCAGATTATCTTCAGCTCTTCCTGACATCATCCCAGTTCCTTTAAGCAGACAGAAAGAAATGATACCAATGTCAATATCTGTGATAGCAAAGTGGAAGATGTTGCGTAAACTCAAACTTACATTAAACTAAATTTTGATCAACTAATTAGATATGCACTGTCTGAGTGTACATTTTTCAAAATCTTAATGCTCATGTCTGATTAATTATCAGGGATATTTGCAATAATTACTCACACTGTGACTGAGCAAATTGTATTAAATGATTTAATCAAACACCCACACCATTATTTAGCAGCTATCAAGTATTTGATGTTTTAAGGGACAACTTACCTTCAAGTTTGTATGACAGCGGGTTGAAAGGCGACTGGGCCATGATCTTGTATTGTGCAATGTAGCTGGGGACATCTACAGTGTTGTTACCCCCAGAGATGGAGCCTTCCCAGTTGTAGAAGTTGCTGTTGATCTTGGTGGATGCTTCAGCCAGACCAAGAAGGGGGACCATGAACTCTAATGACTGTGGCATAGTGAATGATGGCACCGGATAGTTTTTGGCAGGAATATATAGGCCTATCTCTGGTAAGTGGATGACAGGAATGGACAGAGTGGTAGGGATGTTCAGTTCTTCTGAGGTTTTGCCTCCCAGCGGCAGAGGAAGCGAGATGGTCATCTTGTCCTTGTTGAACTGGTATCGGAACAAACTGTCACTGTTGAGGTGAAAATTATGCACAATCATTATCATTCAAGTTTTGGGCTTTGCATCTGAAAATATCTGAACAAACTGTCAATGGGTAGAGGAGCAGAAGATGAACAACCCGTATGATTTAAATGCTGTGCTAGGGTTTATGCCTGTTAACCTTTGAAATCAAAATAATGTTCTGTAAACCCTTGTTAGCATAAAATGTATTTGAAACTTACGATTGCAGGAACAGTTTCTCAGGCAGGGCTGGCAAAGTGAGATCTGAAATGCTCCTCTTGTTTCGCAAGTTGTCAACATAGGGGATTCCCGCAGCCAATTTGTCCAGCCAAATATTACCTGCCTTCAGGGAGATGTGCAGTTTAATTACTTCTCACTTGTATTGATATTGTTACAACTGTAAAAATATAGTGTCAAGTGTCAAAGCCATACCTCAATTCCTTTGGTGACTATGTGGCGCAGTTTCATATCAGTCTTGGCCACCTTCTGGTCTAGGATGTCATCGACGAGCTGCTGCAGCTGCCTGTGGTAGTTCTCTACATTCGGGATCAGTTTCTGAATCTCTGAGTTCAGGTCTGAAATCAGTTCCACCTCAAACTTGTCATCATCTGTAAGGAGAAAGTCCAAGAGTCCCCACAAATAAACAAATGAATGAATGACCTAATTCTGTTTCAGTCACACAGAAGAAATGAGAGATGGCTGATGATTACCATATTTGAGGGTGACTCTCTGCAAGGAGGATGTCTCAGGGATGTTGATGGCCGTCTCTACCCCTATGACCACACTCTCATCCTTCTTCAGGGTTGCAGTGACAGAAGCATCGGTTTTCAGGGAGGGGATGACCATCTGGACTTGCAGCATGGCATCCTTCATCATTTCAAGTCTACATTCAAAACAAGGTATTATATGTTGAAAAGATTTGATGGTATGTTGAAAGTTTGATGGTTAAGACCACCATCTCTACTACCTTACTAAACCCCAATGGGCCTAGATTTGGATTCTGCCTCAGTTAATTAAGCATTTGTGTCTCCTGCTATGTCTCTCATTCACCCATTTCTCACTCAGAAAATAGCCGCTAGAAACAAGACAGCACAGCTGAAGCCTTGTCAGTATTTATCATTAGGAAGGTATTAATCATAGAGCTTTTACCTGGTACGTCCAACCAGAGTCAGCTGTGGGATGTTCTTGTTTGTGACGTCGATAGTGATACCTCGCATCTTCTTGCCTTTCGTATTAGTGTCAGTTACAGCCAGCTTGATGCCTGCTTCCACATCATAGTCGGGAATGACAACCTCAGTGGTCAGAATGTTCTTATTGCGGTTGTACTTCAGGGATGCTGTGGCCTCTGTTGAATCAGCACCTAGTAGCAGCAGAAATAAAATGTAATAGTCTCAATATTGTTTATCTTCTATTACAGTGATGGGCAACTGATGGCTGTTGGGCCACATCTGGCCTCTATATCAATTAAAACTGGTGCCCATATCGATTTCATAATAATGTCCATTATTAAGATGTTTAGAAAATTAAAGGTCTTATCTTTCATTTAAGCTTGGTTACATCTCAGAAAAATATCATTCCCACCAGAGCTTGTGACCAAGTGACACGTATCCTGTATATTTTGCATATTTATTTTTCAAAAGAGGCTATTCACTAGTAGGTAAGTGACATATGTACCTAATTTATGCATATTTAGTTTATTATAGACTTAATACAGCATATAAGATAATGATAAATGTGGGTTTCATCTCTGAGTGGCACACATTCATAAATTCTGGCCTCTTCACAGTGTCCACAAAAGTTCCTACAATTTGATTCAGTTTCCTCAAGCCATGCATTACAGCAAATGCACAACAACACAGAAACATACAGAATGACACAAACACCCATGCGCGTGCACACACACACACACACACACACACACACACACACACACTTTCTCATTTACATACCTTCTGCCTTCAGGGTTAGCTTCAGAGAGTCCACCTTATGACGACCCTCTCTGCCCTCTCTGAGTGTTTCACCAGTGATGGTGGCAGTGTACTCTGAAACCTCCCCTGTGGGTTGGATCTCAACTGCAAACCTGAGGAAACAAGACAGGCTGCATTACAAATCGTCTTCCAATTTAGGCCACAAATTGCTTGCTGACCATAGTATTGAGTTTATAATAATAATGAATTGGTTATTCAAGATCATGAAGATAATTAAAATGTTGACTAATCATCTAGATGTAAGCTACCCATCTAGAGAGAGACTACTTGAATGAACACCCAAGTCCACCAATAACTTTGAACACAGATTTCCAAATGGGGTTCCCTCTTACCTGGTTTCTCCTGTCAGGGGGTAATAAGGGGCCTGGTCTGTGGAGCTTGCATTGGAGTAGCGTACTATGGTGCAGTATTTCAGACCAGTGAATAGAGGCTGGCAGTCAGTGGAGTCAGTCCGGTCCTCCACCATGGATGGCACTATCTTTGTCTGACTGGAGGAGACTGACAGCAGCTTGTTGCTATATTTCAGAATGAGAGGAGCAAGTTAAAATAATTCAAACTGGAAGCTGGAGTTAGATTTTATTGGATAGAATGCAGTAAACATTAACTGTTGTCTTTTATGTGACTTCATGGAAAGAACTTTGTGTCATTTGAGGCAGGTGCCACCCACCTAAAACTGAACAACTGAGTGTTCGACTTAGGAGCAGGCATGGACAGTTTGATCTGGTTTCTGTTGATGGTGACCTTAGCATTGAGGGAACTCTCGTGGTACATGTTGGTGTGCATCTCGATCCCAGCCACCACAAAGTCCGGAATGTGCACACCCATTTGGGTAATGAATTCCAAGCCGACCGAGGGCATGAAAGACAGTTGGTGCTGCAAGGAGAAGGATACTTCAAATGGAGGAAATATGCAAAACTGTGCTAGGACCACAGTTTTCTGTGGGAAATGTTTTCTATGTGTGGGGGACAACATCAGCTAGCAATTACAGAAACAAGATACAAGGGATTCAGGTTTTACAGAACAGCAAAATTTTCTATCATTCTACTAATGTAGTTATCATTACATGTTAAATAAGATAAAGGCGAGCTAATTTACCATGCTGGGAGAAAAAGTAAGGCCTCCTTTGGCACCAGGGGCAAACACCCCAGCCAGCAAGAACTTGAGAGGGAAGCCAGAGGCAGTGGGTAGAGAGAAGGCATTCTCCATGAAGATGTAGTGGGCAAAAATCTCATTTTCAGTGCTAGATGTCAGTGCATCAATGGCCTGTTGGGGTAAGAGAACAGAGACATGTTACATGAAAATATCACTTCAACTATGACTTTGGATTCTTCAGTGCAAATCTCAAATAAAAAGGCTGATCTTTTTCACAATATGTTCTCTTACAATGACCATTTCAAGAAACAAAAAGTTTTGACCTTGGCAGGCAGGACCCTGAAGAAGAAGTGATAGTACATGAACAGAGTCTCAGCCATCTGTCTCATTTCACTGGTCTTGATGTATCCTATCTCGTTTCCCAGGAGCCTAAGGTAGGCAGTGGCTTCAGGGGCCGGTGAGGAACGCACATCAGCCATGAGCTGGTTGAAACCGTATGCGATATCTTTCAGAAGGTCCTGTGGGACCTGGAGAGATATTGAGTGGTTACACTTTACTCAAAGTTCCGGGATATGCATGCAAATGGAGAGTGTAGGGTGTATTCATGTGGTAACATAAACAGCCTAAAATGTACTACAATATATAATGACAATACAGTATTATGTATGCATATGTACAATATGTAATCATTTCACCTGTCTTTTCATTCTGCCTCTGTTGGGGGCAATTCTGTCCAAAACCTGTTGGAGCGTCTTTGGGGCTTGGTCACCTGCCCAATACACAGCCCTGGAAATGGTGTCAGGGAAGAAACCCCTCTCTCCAAAGAGAGCATCAATTGTTGGTTCAAATCCTTTTCCCTCAACACCGACCTTGAAGGGGAGCAGTTTTGAACATTTAAAAAATCTTGACAAAACTCATTTTATGTCTTCCAAAACATGTAATAATCACGCTGTTGAAAACATACCTCAAAGATGTCATAGTTGTAGTCAAAAACTTTCAGGGTGGTCTCCAGCATCACCTCCTTTGGCAAGGTGTCAGTGGGATCAAAGATGATGTTGCCCTGCACTGAGGCCAGCGGTGTTTCCATCTTGTAGTTGCGGGACATGCCGATAAACTCGTTTGTGGGGGACAGCTGGTCTTTCAAGGCCAACTCAATGTAGTTTTTGAATCTTTAGTAAAGAGAAGAGAGAAGGTTCAAGTAGGCGTACATAGAGCCAAACCACTGATGTTACTATTTTCTCTCCTTAATCAAATTGAGGTTGTAGGCAAAAGGTTTCTGCCCCTTTCACTTCCCATGCCCTATGATGTTTAAATCAAACATGAGGCACAGTGGCAAAAACACCATCATCCTTAGTCAATTTACATGTTTCTACTTTGACTTCAATTTTAGTCTCTTTTTTTTTTTTGTTGCCCTTCTCCACTGGGAGGTCAGAGGTCAGGGTCAGCTACAGAACAACACTCCTGGAGCGGACAGAGATTCAGTGTCTTGCTCAAGGACACTTTAGCAGGGAGGGGTCTTGAACCTGGGTCCTCTAGTTGAAGGACAGTCTCCCTACTCATAGTGCCATATAGCATTCATACTATAATTTATGTCTCAAATATGGACATTCGAATGTGAAATGAACAAATAAATGAAATTCATTTCCACTTGGGGACTGTTGAACTATTCATTTATTCTATCAATAACATCATAATGCTGGCTAATTGTCCTCTCAGGTGTTTCTGGGCTTCCAGTTTATATCCAGTTTTTTTGGACCAATTTTTCCTTTTTTGCCTATGGTGAAAATGAATTAGACTTTTGGATCCAAAAAACATGCCAATTGTTATGTTTTTAAAATTGGTTGAAATAATGATAGTACATATGACATATGAAATATGATGTTGTGGCAGACTCTACAGACATTATTCACCATAATCTGTGGTTTGGGTATGTTTAACACACGCAGTTATATTGTGTGCTTCTCAGGGTTAAGGAGACACGGTCCCTTTAAGAAAGTCTGGTTTTCTGAGTCTGACGTCAGCTCGATGTAATGTTGTGTTTTAGAGCGCGAGGTAAATTGTCTTGCTCTGTGGGTTAAAAATAAATGACACACGAGTTGGTGTAGTCAACGAGAGAAGTTGTCCGTCTCTGCATTCCTGCCACTTCTACAATGTGGTTATTACATATTTTAACGGGTTACTGATTTTTTTATTTTTTTATTTTTATTTTTTTTGCTAATAACCATGGCGTGGATGTTGCATTATCCTTGCTTCACAAAACCACAAAATATTTGTTTTTATTAAAACCCATGAGAATCCACTTCAGCAAATAAAGAAATAGCCTACATAACTGAAGAATCCTTGAAAGCAAAAGTAGTCAATGTTAGTGCTGGATGTGGTTAAAGGTAGTCATTTTACACCCCTATTCATTTTTACGTTAGACTGAAAGGGGGCAGGATCTGGAATCCTTTATTTGGGCTGAAAAATTATGTCGCACTTGAGAGGATAATGTTATTGCTGGACAGCCACTCACTGATGCATCTGTGGTTCCTTGGAGTTGCGGATGTTGTTAAGGTGGGAGACCACAAAGTTCTTGAGCTGCTTCTCCTCCATGTCCTCCAAAGAGTTCACAAGCTCGGTTACCAGGGCTTGGTCTGGGCTCTTCATCAGAATTAGATAGGCTGCCACGCGTTTCTCAACAGGGCTCTGAACATCCTGGTACACTTCCATGAGGATGTTTCTAACCTGCGGTCGTATAAACGTTAAAAGCGAGTGAGTTGGCTTGCCTTTGTCAACGCTTAGAACTATCAGAGAAGCTTGCATGCAATAACATCCACATTTTAAATTCCAATATGTAAACATTATACTGTATGTATATTTTCATGTACATGTATAGGCCTATCCTAGTTTTAATAATTTATTCCAAGTGGTCATTTGAAATATGCTGTTTTGATCTGTTTTTTGTTGTATTTTGGCGTGTACGTGCATGCGTGTGTGTGTGTGTGTGTGTCTGCAAACACATATGCCTTCATGCATGTTTACACTCTGCAGCGTTCCAGGGTCTGATTGACCTCATCAACCACTTGTGCACTCCACAGACCCTCAACTAAATCCCACAGCATATGTCGTGTTCATTGTCAACCTACAATGGATGTGCAAGGACTGATCGTGCGTGTGTGGAGTTACTGCACCTCATCACTGATGTCCATCAGCCTGAAGGCCTGAATGGCTGCCTTTTGGTTTGATAGAGGAATGTCAGTTCTCTTAGCACAGCGGAAGAGGGAGGACATCAGGCTGGGGCTGACATCTTGCATGGCCCGACCCATGACACCAACAACCTAGTTTACAAAGATTATTATTATTACTACTACTTTGGGGTAATTTATTCTGAGAAAATATTGATGGGACACATCAACTCTGAGTCAGATTCCCTGAGAAGTGCTGACTTCAGGTAGAGAAAATGTAGACTACTATAAATAGGTGAATACATGATGCAACAATCATATAGTTACAGTCCAAATGTTTTAATATGCATTAGGAAAAATGAAAAACAACCTATATGGGTGAGCTATCCAAAGCTATGTGAAATGCTTGAAACATTATCAGTAGTCAGCACATACCCGTAGTGCAAGGAAGGACATCTCTGTGTCCTCTGAGCAGTCCTCTAATAGCGTCTCCATGAACTTTGACACATCTGTGACCTCTGGGGTAACCTCTCCTTCATGGAACCTGTGGACAAAGGCAGAAAAGATATGATCAGATCCTACGGTTCTGGATAAAGATTAGGTGTGTAATGGTTAGGTTTGAACGTGTTGCCCTCTAGTGGTGATCTATAGCAGTTACACAGATGGCCAAATGAGGCATCAAAGTTATTGAAACTCGGCAGGTCATCTATATTTAAGCTTTGTAACATTAAAAAGTATTAAAGTAGACCTCTTCTACTTACTTCTTGACTGTGTTGGCCAGAGCATACATGATGGCCTTGCTCTGTTTAAACTGGGCCATGCTGAGCATGTCTCTGACACGGTGGGCATCAGGGTGGGCCTGGAGACTCAGCCCGTAGACCAAGGCGTCCACCTCCAGTGACACCCCATCAATGGTCCAGATGGCCTGGAGGATTGCGCTGGTGCATTCCGGAGTGCCGCACTGGAACAGGGCCTGCCAGGTGAGCAGGCCTGACATATCCAGCATCTCAGTGACTGTCTGGCTCAGCGTCTCGTTCCTCAGGGAGCGCAGGCCGGACACCAATTTATGGAAGAGGCTGGCCCTCCTCTGGCCCTGATCTGTGCCTGCCAGAGCCATAAGGTCCCGCAGGGTGCTCAGGGTGGCATCCTTTGTCTGGACTGGAGCTTTGTCCTCAGGCTCTTCAAAGTGAAGTGGCTTGCTGCGGATGGTGTCTGCCTCTGTACCAACACCCAGTAAGAGATGGGAACTAAGATTATGCAGAAAGACATTACAAGCTGCATATGCATGCCATTTAATTCACGAATGATCACTCACCAAAGAATCTGTTGTTGATCCTTATGGAGTCTTGCAAGGTCAAACTCTGGATGACTACAGATGATATTCCATTGTTCCTGAAAGGCAGATTAGAAGTTGATGTATAGACATAAACATACACACATAAAGATGCACCACACACAGAGGGTTACTTACTCATGAGAGAAGGGCAGGTAGATGTGTTTTTCTGTGCATTCGGCTGTAGTCATGTGCTTTCTCCTGTTGTCAAACTGGTAATTGCAGTCTTGAGTGCTTCTGATAAGCTTAGACATGGGGCGATGCTGAAAAAACACAACATACTGTATGTATGGATACATTCAAGACCTAAGACAAAAAGCTTTTGAGTGAGTTCCAGAAAGTAAGACATTTTAAACAATAATAGGAAAGTATTTTAAAGTCAATTTAGTATACTTTACAGTGATTGATTGGCAACTTATGATACTGAATCTAGTGATTTTTAAATTCATATAGATTAAATTCACATTAACAGCACTGTTATGTCAGAGTGTCTTCCACATGAGATGATTGCATCTTTGCAACTTTTCTGTAGCTGACTGACCCCGATAGGTCCTGTCAAAATGTCCTTGTGCAAGATGCTGAACCACTACCTGCTCAATAATTTTAAGCCCCTCTGGATTATGTAAAAATACACCAGCCTAAATCACAAAGTGGGTCTGCAATAGTAAAGAGCATCCCATCCCTCCTAAATGAGACCCCGTAGATTTGCCCTATGTGCCCAAATGAAATTCTGGTGTCGGATATGTACACTGCTCTGCCCACAAGAAGTGCTAAATCTAAACTTAAGAGTGAAATCCAAACTGTCTCCTAAACAGCAGTGAGCAGCACTCCATTCAGAGAAAGCTGGACTCCCCAATGTTAGATCTTTTTCCTCTCTCGTGGAAAAAGAGCATGCTGTGTGCAGTTTACTGACATCACACTGACATCACATTTGTGGGTATTTGAAACTTGCGTTGCCATCTGGAGCCACCAATGTTGCCTAGTACAGCTTTAAGATGGTTGGAACCTCAATAATATCCCACAACTTGTTTAACTCCCTTGACAGCAATCCCTTTACATGGGTAGGTGTCAATTTTTTTAGATGGTGGATATCTCATCATATGCATCTGAATTGGCATTAGTGTCAGTGTCCACTTGAAGGCTAACAGGCACGGCACCAGTGTCTCACCAGCCTTTGCAGCAGGGCCAGTGGGCTGTTGGTCAGTCCCCTGCTGTAGAACTGGTCACACTGGGACAGATCTCTGGACAGGGACACGTCTGTGGCGATATCCTTCCTGGCGTTGACCCTGTAGTCTGTTAAACACGTGCCGTGCACTGTGCTCTGAAAAGAACAGCAAATGCGGAGGTTAGCTTGTGAATATGGGTTTTAAAATACAGGTGACAAAGCCACATGCAAGTGAGGTATATTTAATGAAAGATTGCACCATTGGGTAATAAATCTATATCTATATAGGTCACTCTTTCTTATTCAGGTAGACTCTATCCGCAATTGATCTATGAGGAAACTAATCAGTCAAGATAAGATATATATATATGTATATATATGTGATGTACTGCATGTACTGCATTTCATTGCATAGCTTATTTGGAAAGTATTATAAAATGTTACCTAACCAGTTGACCTAATTGAATGTTAAACTTAGATTGACAAAACAATCCTTGTTTTCATTGGACCTCCTAATGTCTTTTGCTTATGATGACGAAAAGCTGAGTATGGAATGGAATAAGTAATAAGTAACCTGTGAATCTGTCAACAAAGATGCTTTATTTATCTGTCATATCACTCTCAATATGTTCCTTTGTTCTAATGACTCCTTGTATTGTGTTCAGTACGCTGTATTTTTTCTATTTTTATCTATATCCTCCTCTCTGCAACTGCAATGACCCAGTTTCCCCAAGGGGGATCATTAAATTTTCATCTAATCTAATGCTTATTCATCTGATGGACCCCGTATGCTGTAGTTTTGCCTTTCTGCAGCAACGTAGGAGAATCCAGAGGGGGTTGGGTGGAGATACTAACCATAATGCTGTTCTGTTCGTCCTCCATGACTGGCACCATGAGAGCAGAGACAATTCCTCTCTTAATGTTGAGGATGTTGACCGGCTCGTCTGGCTCTGGGTACAGCTGGACATTGGTGACCTGCTCCACAGTGAACTTCAGAGAGTTCCTGGATAGGGAAGAGACAGACATCACTCAATAACATATTTCGCACTAAATAAGAACATAAGAATTAAGGACCCGCTGGCCTTGGGGATAAGAACTCTGGTTCTTGGAATACAAAATAAATGAAGAGTTTTGTTCCAAAGTGAGATATCCACTGCTTGAGAAAAGTGACACCTACTCTTACAAAAAAAAAGTAGGTGTCACAGCTGAACCAAGTATGATGCTTGATTGCTTGTTGAAGGACAGAGGGCAACTTAAATCCTTGGTTGACAAAATGATGACAATTTTATAGACTTTTCCAAAATGTATATATCGTGGTTTGGAAATGAACTCTTAAAATGGACAGAGAAAATCTTAAGTATTTAGACAGCGAACCCTGTCACTTACAATAAAAAAGGTCAAGGACATTTAAAAGACCATTACATAAAAGCAAGTCTATAAAGATGAGTTTCAAGAAGTCATTTAGGATATGGAGGATCCAGCCTAAGCTCCTCAGGCAGGCCGTTCCAAAGTCTGGCAGCTATGATGGAAAAAGCCTGATCACCTCTTGTTTTTAATCTTTTTAATCGACTTTGGAACATCCAATAGCAACCTGCCCAAGGACCTGTGATCTGGCTTGCTTTAACATGGCTCAGCTTGGACGCCAATAAAAAGCTGCAAAAAGACTAACTTTATTTCCTTGTCCCAATATCCACCCCTCTAAGTGTATGTAATGTGTATCAAATCATCTAAAAGATGTTTTGCACTAACTTTTCCATGGCGGCCTGGAAGGCCTCGGAGCCGGCGGCCTGCCTGTAGACCGGCTGGCCCTGGGGATCCATGACGGACACCTCGCTTAGGGCACAGTCCCTGGTATGCAAGAGGAAGCTACATGTCTGGGGGACTTCGATCTCCACCTAAAGATATGTGATAGCAGAGACAGGGCAGGAGACAGAGCCAATAGAGCGACAGACAGGGAGGGAGGGTGCTCAGATAAGAGGTTTCTATTACCAAGGGAACTAAATTGGACAAATAATCTAAGTCACGTACCTGGCAAGTGACTTTGGGGCCGTTCTTGAGGTTGGCAGTGCCCACCACCCCGTTTCTGCTCTCTGTGGTGTACTGGTAGACATATTTCTTATAGGCCTTGAATCTGGTTGCCACTGTGACAGAATAATGGTAACACATGGTAAATACATGGGCTTTCTACCATCAAATCAAGTGATTCCCTGCAGACTTATAAAATAGCATTTCCACATTTCCTAATAGGACAAAAAAGAAAAACTATTTTAAATTTGGTTATTTAAATGTTTTTTTTTTGTTTGCTATCCATTTTCACTTTTTCAACACATTTCAACACTTTCAGATCTCTAATATCTCATATTGTAAGTAACTGGTTTTCTCTCTCTCCCTCAGTGTTAGGGGTGTCTTTATTTGTCTTTATCTTCATCTTTTGTCTGTATCTTTATGTCATGCTGATCAATTTAACCTGAGGTTGCCTGTTAAGATTATGTCTTCTTCATATATTGGGTCAATATAATTTTTTTCTTAGGTTCACAGTCAAGCTTCCACATCTTTGCTTGACTCCAGACCTTTGGACCCTTCGGTGACTAAATGACAATCCTAGCAGTGAACAGCAGCCACCGTACTGCCTCATAAACACCATGGAGCAAGAGTCCACCAACTACTGCTATCTCCAAAAAGCAGGTCATGTGTTTGTTAGTTTAGCACAGCCATTATCGATCTGTTCTCAGTTCAATGTGTGTGTTTTCAACAACATACCCCCCCAACCCTAACCATAACCCCCATTTTCCAAGTATACACATGTCAAAGTCAAAGGAAATGGCCAAGTCCAGAATAATTTTAATTACAACAATTTTGGGGTATACATATTCTTGAGAAGTACATTAGGGCTTGTAGATGTAAAATAAACTTGTGCATCATTTCCATCTTTTCCTCTTCCTTTACCAAATCACACAGAATCCAAATGAAAACAACCCCATTGCAAACTTCAAAATAATTTTAAAGCTCAGTTTTCACAAAATTGTCAATCCCTCTATCAAGATCTGGGCCAATCAATTTGCAAATGAAAAAATGTCACATATTGGTGTTCTGTGGTAGGCTTTGTTTATGTGTGGATTGAGGACTAGATATTTAATATGAATGTGAATGTGAATGTGTGTGTCTCTGAAAAAACTTACACAGACACGTTGATGTCTGCTCATCGTCACTGCCTTGCTCTGGAAAGCGACAAAATACAGAGTGATTATATAAATAGGTAATAAATACAATTTTGTAGACATTATTTATTATAATTCTAAAATATAATCTGATTAAAATAATATGTTCATAATATCTTAAAATTGCACTGAGCATTAATTTAAACATTTTAAACCACACAATGAAATGCAATCTATATGTAATTATAAATATACATAATTGCAATTTAAATTTTCAGTGAGCATATTACATATAACTCATACCCCTAATTTCACTATATATCTAAATATAGTATATATTTTATACAATTTCAATGTCTGTATTATATACATAATTACAATTCTACATGTACATACTGTATATATATATAGAATTACATTTCATTGTGTGGCTTGAAATTAAATTAATGCTTGGTGCTAAGGTGCTATATATACATAATGTATGTACACATTTATGTATGCTGTTTTAACCTAGTGTTTTAACCTAGTACTCTACAGTATATTATTGGGCCCTACTATGATCGTTGTCTTATATATATAATACAGATGGAATATTGAATATATTCCATATATTAGATAGAGAGAGAGAAGAGATAGAGAAGATACATTGATTCAATCATGATCTATTCAGTAACAGCTTTTGATCAAAACATTTGTAATGAACTGCATGATCATACAAAATAGGGCATATACACTAGCTACTGCAGTGAATGCTAGTTTAAAAACACCAAGTTACAAAAGTGATATTGTTTTAAGATTTGTTTTTGTATGTATTGTTAGCCTATTCCAGCTAATTATTTTAAATAAATGGATTTCCATCAATCCAGTGAGCTAGCTGGTAAAAGAAGGAACTTACGAGCCAATGCGTAGCTGCTCAGAAGCAGTAACAGACAAAGTTTGGTGTCACCCATGATGGGCAATCAAGAAAAAAAACTCTCTTTCCTCTGTGCTCTTCAGCTCTCTCAAGCTTGACTAATACACTTCACTGCTATCACAATCTTTTATAATGTCTCTTTCCAGTCCCTCCTTCACCAAGCCCTGCTGAGTGCTAGAGATAAATAGATGTGGCAAAGCCTATGAGGTCGTTTCAAAGTTCAAACTGTGACTATCATTGACTGCTACTGTTGGGGAGATATCAGTATAGGATTTTTAAAATTTAGTTATGCCATTAAAACATAGTATAAAGAATAGATTGTAGATCGGTGATCCTCAATCCTGGTCCTTGGGACCCAGAGTACTGCTGGTGTTCTATCCTACCAGCTGGTTAATTCACCTGTCATCCCATGTGTAAATTAGTCCCTGGTTAAATGGCTAGAATGAAAACCAGCAGCGCTCTGGGTCCTGAAGACCAGAATTGAAAAGCACTGCTGTAGACAAGGACAATTTGCTCTTTAAGGAGTGTTAGGATTTTGCCTGTCATTCTAGCTGCTTAGAAGGCTAATGCTTGGGAATGTTGACGCTAGAGAGTCTGAGAGAATCATGATTGGAAACAAAGTTTCCTGAAACTTCTGGAGGCAACTACTTCACAAGGACTCCTTTATCACAAGAGTGTAATGGTTTATCACACAAGAGTGTAATGGTTGTTTAATGTGCTCCTTATATAATCAGCAGGGTTAGAGAATCCTTAGCCAGAGGACCCAGGAGAAGCATCTGCTGTGCTGAAGTGTCCTTGAGCAAGACACTGAATCCCTACCAGCTCCAGGGCTGCTGTTCTGTAGCTGACCCTGACCTCTTACCTCCCTCCTTTCCTAATGAAGTATCACATTATAATTCACATATATATCTCACTTTAATATGAATAGATTCTCTTATGGTTTTTGCTTGTTCAACACTGCCTTATTTATTTAATAAATTGTATCTAATGCTGGGGTTACTTTTTTGTTTTCAGTGTGACTTATCTGATCACTCCAAGATGCATTAACTGGGCAGATCTACATGTCCCCAAATTCATTTTTTCTTACACTGTGATCCAATGAGGCTAACCACAATGGGACGTGGTCTAACCGCAGCATTAGATATTCACAACAACTTCTTGAGGGACATTTAAAATATTATTGTAAAATATTTGCTTTTTAAGAGAAATACCTCAATACCAAACCAAAATTGCATGACTCTATCAACCAGCCAAAAAGGATTTCAAAAGTATATAAATTTAAACATTTTCGATACAGGTCCTGTTCCCAGGACTGATTATAAGGAATCTTTGTGCTAACTTCCCAATGAGCATTAGGAAGTTGGTCATTCTTTAATGCAAAAAGTGAACGAAGCCAGCATAAAATATTAATGATTCTATCTTTATTCAGCAGCAAAATTTTCCTGATTTAGATAAGCCTAACCCTAACAATGAAATTGGCTCATACTACAGAAACAGATCCTCTGCCAGTGTATCTTTAAACAAACATCCATTAATGTACAACTAAGCTACACAGGAAAACCCCATCTGTGTTTGGTTTTGCCAAGCATGTAGTGTTACCAGGGGCACCGCTAGGAATCTTGGGTCCCCTGACAAAAGTACATTTTAAACAAATTTACAACATAATATTAATTAAAACTGACACAATAAATATATATAATCCCTGGCATGTTATAGGGCCCCTGTATTTCTGAATCATTCATGGTATCCCCCCACTAACGGCGCCCATACCTCACTTACAATCTTACAATCTCTACTTTTTGCTTTCAGAAGTAGAAAATAATGTTTTCACTCAGTGCATTCGTTGCAGCATCAACCTGTGTTGCTAGTATTGATTACTAATCTCTCTTAGACGGACACTGTGTGGCGTGGTCAGCCGACCTTTAACCTTTGTTAACCCAAGAGTCGAGGAAGCTACTTGGACGGAGCTGACAAGTAAGAGTCAGTGGACCCTTGGACCCCAAACCTCCACTTGTTTTTACCAGGGGTTTGATTCTTGGCTGCCTGTACAGTATCTGGCTCTCAACTTCCCTCAATCTATCATCCGTTCTCCTCAAAAACAAACACCTAAAAAGAACACTACATAATCATCGGAGGTGGTAACTAGGAACTAAATGTTCATGATGGGCTGGCTCTGGCAGAAACAGCTGGCAACTTCACGTTCAAAAATAAACTGTTTATTTTGTGAAAACACTGTGAACTGGTCAACGTGACTGAATGGATTCTTCGTAGTAGTTTCAGTGTGAGTGTTTGGCTTGTCCTGATTGGCTAGAATACTAGAATTCAGTTCATTCATGTGATTTGTTTACCCATCACAGCACATTGCACATTTAGGAAACCCTTTCATTTTAACACACCTACTGCTGGTTCAGCCTGCACAATATTGACAATACATGTTCTGCTCTTGCTTTCTTTATGAGTTTTATTTGTATTTTCTATGCAAACAAGGATAATGCACCCACTCAAGGACCCACTCAAATACTCAAAACCAGGGCTGTAGCACGAGTCATGTCTGCAGACACACAAACTCCTTCTCTCCCTATTTTGATTTGAACTTGTCTTGGTCTCAGCCACTATTGGATTTTCAATGTAAGATCTTTGGGTAGGCTAGTATGCTAACTAGCTAACGGCACTCCTCTACCTAGCGCAGACTGTGTTGGCTAATGTTAGCAGATAGTCTGGAGAGTTAGCAGACTTTGATGGTGGTGTTGGAGCCAGTACTGTACTCGCATCTGCCATTAGCCGGTAGGCCTATGGGAAAGATGCTAGATAGCGGGCTAGCTACCAGTGCTGCTAGACCTGGGTGCCTCCAGCTTTCCTGCAATTAGATTTCCATATGTAAAAAACACATCATTTCCTGTGTGCAGCCAAGATTTTCCCTCATTCGTCCTACCCAGGCAAAAATTTCAGTAGCGGTCTATGCGTCTCCAACCATACTGCCAATTAGCATTGTGTAACCTGATACCACAGTCCAGATGGATAAAACTACTATTTATTACTGGAAAAAAGTCTCAGAATCAAGCTTTAAAGACACGTTTGGACCTCACGCTGCTAGTCTGGTTTTGCCTAAATCAAATCTTCTCACAGAAAAAAAAGATATTGGTCTTGATGTGAGACACTCAATAAGCAGTTTATAGTCTGCCTAATGTTATTTTCAGTGCAGACGGAATTAGTCAGAAGCTTATCACTTTGCCTGTATACTGTCTGGTTTAGCCTGCCAGAGCTAAAGTTGGCAGCTTTTAGGCTACCTCCACTAATGTACACACCAGGAAGAGACTGCAGTCAAGCCAGCCTCCACTTCGAAAAACACGGTCAAACTAGCCCCCACGTTGTTTTGCGGTACGCGTATGGGTGGTTGATGTGACATGGCCTTTTTGTGGTTCCAAGCGTCAAACACAAATAAATAACAATTCAATTTGTCAAAAATTTATTTTATATTGTTCAGAACATGCTGCTTTATGTGAACATACTGAACATTCATGCAATTCATCACTCACTTTTTCACAATTTTCAACCAAACATGAAAAAGCTCATATGGTGTGACTGTCCCAAGCACGTTTCACAAAGTTTAAACTTGAATAAAACTAAGAAAAATAAATGCAACTCTCCTCAAAAAAGTACAGAATGATAACACAGATGTCTATTTGTGCGTCTGCTCTTTTCAAAGACCAGGTATAATATTTTGAGTCAGCTCTGATCAAAAAGATTTTGTCCCAGAAATGGATATCATATGGTGTGACACTATATTGTGATATTTAAAACGGGCAATTGTTTGGAGACACTTGGGGAGGAGGGGTCCTTGTTCAACCAGGAAGTACAGAAAACATCTCAGAAGGACAATACATCCATGGTTACAAGGTGAGTTGTCTCTGTCATTTTTTCAATAAATCAAATCTTTTTGGCACTCCCACTTCAGTACCCTTTCCCAGTGTCTTTTAGTGTGACGCTTTTTACATAAAAATGCCAAAGATAAATGACTTTTTTGTCATTATTACTTTTAAATCTATGTTACCATGTTGCAGTGGGTATGCTGTTAGCATGCTAGCGTATAACCACAAGGCCGAATGTTATGCTAAGCGCATATGATCCATTTGTCACACCATATGATATGAACTGTATTTTCTTACACTCAGAATAATTATTAATTTGAGCTAACAATTTATTCTTGTATTTTATAACTAATAGCTAAGTTTAATGTATGTTTTTATCCTTTTTAACACTTTTTTTCTGTCTATCATCACATGAAAAAAAATGTATACCTACTCCACTCAGGGGAAGCCATGCTTACTTACTTCAGCTTCAGCTTACAAACTTCAGCTGACATGGCAAGAAAGATATCATTAACTTGTGATATTCAGTTGTTGTTTAACTCATTTGCTAGAATGAACTTATGCCCTGTATTAAATGAATGTTTTAAATGAATGTTTTAAATTAATGTATTAAATGTATAATATGTAACATTTCCGCATTAAAATATCTAAAAACGACTAGACCTATGTTATATATTTTTTTGGAGTTGTGTACTTACATTATCCCAAATGTTTACAATGTTCAAACCCAGAGAAATCCGTAATTTCATTCAAGGTAACGGTGCGTTTCATTTGGTCGCCTGTCAATGGCGTCATATCCCCTTTACCCCCTAACTTCCGGGGAAACACGGGAAACACCAGCTGATACGTCAGAGAGTGAGGAAGGAAGTCGGCCAACTAGCTAGCTAGCCGCTCTAGTTTCGGACGTTTCTCTGTTGTTTTTTTCATTCTATTGTTTTTATTGCTCACTATTGTTTTTATTGCTCTCCTTTTTTTATTGCTCATGATGGATCACGATTATTCATTCCCGTTTGCTGCGCGTTCTGTCGCCGAAGCTGTCCCCGTAAAAAAACTCCCATGATTCCACGCTACTTCAAACTAGTCTGTGGAAACAGGACGTTTCCTTTTAATTCTAATCTGAATTTTGAGGGAACACAGTTTATATATGACATTTTAGAGGGCTTTAATTTTGAAATTCCACATCAGAATGTCCTGAGATGGTCTGGGTGACACTCTGAGGTGGTCTGCTATCATTCTGAAGTGAAATTGGTCTGTGAAAACAGGACATTTCCTTTTAATATCAATCTGAATTTAGAGGGAACACAGTTTATATATGACATTTTAGAGGGCTTTAATTTTGAAATTGCACATCAGAATGTCCTGAGATGGTCTGAGTGACACCCTGAGGTGGTCTGCTATCATTCTGAAGTGAAATTGGTCTGTGGAAACAGGAAGTTTCTCAATGACACTCTGAGGTGGTGTACTGTCATTTTGAAGTCAGATTGGTCTTTGGAAATGTATTCTTTATTATTAAGTTTGACTAATTATTCACACAATTGAAATGAGAAAGCCTCTTTTCAAAGCCTCAATTTTTCTCTGAAATACAGTTTGCAGGCGGTAATTATTCATTTTATTTATTATTTAAGTTATTAATTTTGTTTTATTTATGTATGTATGTATACTATTTATTTATTTATTTATTTATTTACGTATTCATTCATTATTGACAGACTGACTAATTTATTGAATGTATGTGAAATCACGTTCACGTCCTATCACGTTCACCGGAACGCCTTTTATTTTGAAATCAGTTCTTACACGCTCTTACCTAATGCCTAGTATATACGCGTACCGCAAAACAACGTGGGGGCTAGTTTGACCCATGGGGTTTGACCGTGTTTTTCGAAGTGGAGGCTGGCTTGACCGTAGTAGGAAGAGGTGGTTGCTTGAATGTAATTGGTTCTAGCACCATGACTGTTGTACTCATTTGCATAATATTACATACCGGTATTTCAAATTTCCTCATGGCGTCACAGGCTTGGTTCGCGTCACCTATCCCATCATGCTGTGTGCACACGGTTATTCATTTCTCATTGTTTTAGGTGTGACCTAATTGGAGAGGGCTGGAGCCTAGGAACATTCAGTGTTCGATATGAGGCACTGGAATTAGGGAGAGGAGACGGCAGATTCCACAAAAAGGAGATTTATTGTGGCTTGGTCATTCCCTTTAAAGTCATTAAGTGGTGGGTTTTTAGACGCACTTAGCGAGCACAAAGGGAAGGCCAGTCTGGTTGGTGGTAGAGCAAACCGAACAATGGTTTCTCCTCCTAGTTATCAGAGAGCTCAGGCTCAAAGGCAGATTGAGCACACCTGTGTCTGGCTGACCTCAGACAGCAGGTGTGTGCTTGTTGCTCCTCCCAGAGCTCAACAGGGGTGATCCCAGACATGGAAGACTTTCAACATTGCCGGCCCCAAAACTGTGAGCAGTTTTGAATCTACATTCATGTCCATTATGCGTCATCATCTTTGAGCTCAGGCAATGGAACCAGCCGTGCAACTGGTCTGAGGCAAGTTTGGGTTTTGACCTGTACCTCTGCTGTTCTGACCCGACCATCCGATCCAGGGTGTGTTTGGATCACCCTTCCGATGGGCCAGAGAGAACGGGGAAGCTGAGAGTCCACAATCAATACAACTTTACCACTTTCAAGGTTGCTGGTGTCGACACGCCACTTAGGGCGTATTTGCAGATTGGGAACATAATGACGGATGAAGCTCGCCCAGAAATGGTCTGTAAGAATTTGGCTATGGCGCCAACGTCGCTTCCCAATGAGCTCATCATTGTTGTACACCACCTGCGGAAGTGAAGCATCCCGCCACCCCATGAGGAGCATATTTGGAGTGACAGGGTCAGGGTCTGCAACGTCAGATGAAACATATCCAAGCGGTTTGGAGTTCATGATGCCTTCAACTTCTACTAGAACCGTGCGCAGGACCGCTTCAGGAACTGACTGGCTCCCTAGAACTACTCGCAGAGCATCCTTGACTGACCTGATCTCCCTTTCCCAGATGCCCCCAAAATGTGGGGAACCAGGGGGATTGAAGTGGAAAATGATCTGGTGGTCAAGCAGCTGTTCTTGCAAACTTGGCACCATAGTGTTGAAAGTCTTATCCAGCTCTGCTTGCCCTCCACGGAAGTTAGTGCCCCGATCTGAGAAAAGTTCATGGGGCCGACCTCTCCTCGAAACGAAGCGACGGAAGGCCAAAAGAAAGGCATCAGTGTCTAGATTTTCAAGGATTTTCAAGGATATCCAAGTGAACGCAGCGTGTTGTCATGCATTTGAAGATTATGCCCCAGCGTTTCTCTGTCCGACGGCCGATCTTGATTGTGAATGGACCAAAGCAATCCACTCCAGTTGACCAGAATGCCAGTTTGAAGAGACGCAGTCGTGCTGGTGGCAGATCAGCCATTTTGGGTACATCTGGAGAGGCTCTCCATCTCTGACAATGCTGGCATGAGCGCTGATGCTGTTCTTCCTCTCAACAACCAGTATCTCCGGCGGATTTCACTAAAGACTCTCTCTGGTCCTGGGTGCAATAGACGCTCATCATGATCTTTGATGAGGAGCTGAGAGATGTGGTGGTTGGGGTCCAAGACAATAGGATGGATCATCTCTGAGTCAAGATCAGTAGCTCTCCGGAGCCTTCCTCCTACACGGATGAGACCTAGGCTTTGGTCGAACTCAGGAGCCAGAGACAACAACCTGCTGTTCGATGAGATACTCTTGCCAGATTGTAAGGCGGCAAGCTCAGCTGGAAAGTTGTCCTCCTGGACTTTCCTGAGAAGGATAATCTCGGCGGTCAGAGTAGAATCTGACATTGAGGATCTGGCAAGAAGATCAGCTGCCATTGTGAGAGCATCCAAATACAACACTGAGAAACATCCAGGGATGCCAGATCGGAGTAAGAGTGCAGAGATATACTGAGGATACTGGTGGGTTTCCTCAACTCACTAGCCTCCTCTTCAGAATGAGCGGAGAGTTCAAGGGTTGGCCACTGTGTGTCAGAGAGGAGCAGGAAAGGGGGGCCCTGACTCCATCTCTGTGGTTGAGCTAGGTCTGACAGGGACTTTCCCCGAGTGAGATCATCAGCGGGGTTGTAGGCGCTGTCCACATACCTCCAATCCTCAACCTTTGTCAGCTCTTGGATCTCAGCGATACGTGTGCCCACAAACACTTTATATCGACATGAGTCAGACTTCAGCCATCGCAACACTGTAGTAGAATCACTTCAAAAGGTAGTTTGTTGGATGGGTAAGGTGATTTCCTCCTGGATCAGGGAAGCCAGCTGAGCGCCAGATAGGGCGGCACACAACTCGAGTCGGGGCATGGAGATCTGTTTCCTAGGGGCTACCCTTGACTTTGACCATAATAAAGGACATAGATATCTGCCCGTGTTGATCGTTGGAGCGGAAGTAGGCAACTGAACCATAAGCTCTTTCTGAAGCGTCACAAAAGATGTGGAGCTCTCGTGTTGTGGTGGTAGTGTTAAGATATGATGGCTCATAGCAACGAGGAAATTTCACATCTGATAAGCAACAGAGTTCACTCTCCCAAGCCTTCCATTGATCAACAAGGCTGGCTGGTTTGATTGGATCATCCCAACCCCTCTCTGTCTTCCATGGCTCCTGCACCAGTGTTTTAGCCCTGGTGGTGAAGAGAAGGATGTACCCCAAAGGGTCATACTGGCTTGCAAGTATCCGATAGATATATCGTAGCGTGGGTGCTGCAGAGCTGAGTATGGCTCGATGGTAATGGTCGAATCCTCTCCACTTCTCTCTTGTCTTTGTCGGACATATTCAAGACAGCCGCTCGGTTGGCGATGCGCCTGGCATGGGCTTTCACCTGCAGCCAAGTTGAGAGGTCTTGCAATGTGTAGCCCTGTTCCACTCCATCCCGTATGATGCCTCTGTGTAGGCAATGTTCCACAAAGGAATCACGATAGCTGGCAGGCAGTTTGCTGATCAATCTATCTACATGTGACCCACACCTCATCTCGTAGCCGTTGTCTCCCTCCAGAGATTTCAGTAAGCCAATCAGAGCATGAATAGACAGTGAGAATTCCTCAAAAGCCTCAACATCTCCAATCTTAACCGCAGGGGCATTGAGAATGCTGCTTATCTCACTTTGGATTAACTGACGAGGCTGTCCATATTTAGCCTCCAGTGCCTTCATAGCTATGGAATATGGCTGGTTATCATAGATGTAAGCTCTGGCTAACTTATATGCACTGGGGTGTTTGAGATGGTCAAGAAGGAGCTGATATTTGTATTGCTCTGAGAGGTGTGTCTGGTTACCAAGTAGATTATCGAAGGCCATCTTCAGTAAGAGGAAATCACTCTCCTTCCCAGACTCAAAGTAAGGCAGACGGGGTTTAGGGATACCATAGGTAGATGCAGCTAGAAGCTCTGTTAAGTTAGGTTGGGTCATTGGCTGTGGAGTAAGTGTCTGTTGCTGGAATGGCACCTGAGAGGCCTGTGCCACATTAGTGAATGCTGGAGGGCGGTGACTCTGGGTGATGATCTGCTGGGAGGAAGATGCCAGCCTGTTGTCCGGCTGGGTGAATGATGGACCACGAACACGATATGAAGCTGGATGGGCCCCAGCAGCATCAGGTTGGTAGTAGGATGTACCTAAAGATGACCGTGATGGCTGCTGAGGAAGAGAGTGTGTGGATTGAGGAAAGGACAAGGGATAGGAATCTACACTGCGATTCTGTTGTAGTGCAGAATAAGATGCTTGAGAAACAGCAGAAGGGAATACTTGAGGCTGAGGTTGTATGGATACAGACTCCTCTCTTTCCCTCTGTAGTTCTAGACAAATTTCACCTGCAGACTGCACATCCTTTCCTGGTGATGGAAGAAGCTGTCTGGTCATAGAGGAACCTCCTTCAGCACTGTGTATGGAAGATGAAGGAGGGGGGTTGGAAGCCTGGTCCATGGGTATTATCTCCTCTTTGTTCAATATCAGCTTTCTCTTCCTGCAGCAAAGAAGATATGAGTTTTGCTTCTTCATATTCCCTTTCCACTTGCCTAAGCTTCCTAGCTCTTGACAGTTTGGTCGTTAAAGCCTCTCGGGACTGGGTAGCCTCACGAGCCTGGTCATCCAATGTCCTGTAATAAGTTTCTGCATGTTCTTCCTCCTGCTGCTGTTTATAAAGCTCGTCCAGTTCCATACTTTTGAGTTTCTCCTCCAGCTTAGCTGTTTGGACAGGGTCCAAGACCTCTTTCAGGGATTGATTAGAGCCTCTGCTTCGCAAAGAGGAGGAGGAGGAGCTATGCCTGGAACTCCTCTCCTCTCGTCCATCTCTTCCTGCTCGGGAGTGAGTAGGCTGCTCTCTGCCGTCATGCTGCCACCCTGTTGAATCTGTTACATAGTCCTTTAAGTAGGCAGGGGCTCGTCTCTCCCTTTCTCTCCCACGGCCTAATGGTGTTGTCTTACGTCTGGCCCCTTTATCAGACTGTGAAGCAGCTATGGCTCCAAGTTGCTGGTGTAGGCCAGTAGACCCAGGCACATTATTATTATTAGGTTCACAGGAGCAGGCTTGGCTAAAGTTATCCTCACTCATATTTCTGTTGGAATGTCACTAGTTCCGGCTCGAAGGACCATTGTTTTAGGTGTGACCTAATTGGAGAGGGCTGGAGCCTAGGAACATTCAGTGTTCGATATGAGGCACTGGAATTAGGGAGAGGAGACGGCAGATTCCACAAAAAGGAGATTTATTGTGGCTTGGTCATTCCCTGTCATTAAGTGGTGGGTTTTTAGACGCACTTAGCGAGCACAAAGGGAAGGCCAGTCTGGTTGGTGGTAGAGCAAACCGAACAATGGTTTCTCCTCCTAGTTATCAGAGAGCTCAGGCTCAAAGGCAGATTGAGCACACCTGTGTCTGGCTGACCTCAGACAGCAGGTGTGTGCTTGTTGCTCCTCCCAGAGCTCAACAGGGGTGATCACAGACATGGAAGACTTTCAACACTCATAGACAATGAATACAGGCGAACTGTTTGCCATATTCACTCACAGCACAAAACATTTTAAACATGTTATTCCAAGGTCACTCTAATGCTTCAGAGAGAAGATGACGAAGATCTCCAGTGCTTCATCTTCCATGTAATAACTTTTTGAATTGAATGGATTTGGGACATGTGATACATTGCTTCTGTATTTCATTTTTAATAGATACAAAAATCGTCATCATGAGGTATTTTGTGTAGATAGTTGATAAAAGAAATCTCAATGTAATCAGTTTTAATTTCTGACCACAACACAACACAAAGTGCAGAAAAGGTCGAGGGTGTTGAATGAAAGGCACTGTAGTATAGGGCATCTTGCATTGGCCTATACAGTATGTTATGCTGTAAAAAGGACGTCTTGGAAAAGTTTTATTTTGATTTACTAAAGATCCCTTGTTAAATATATTATTGTTTTTCATTTCGGTCATTTGTGTTACTCAAAAAAAAAAAAAAAACGTTGCAAAATGTGTTCGTCAATGAGGTTTTATTGTGAAAGTTGTAACCGGAAGTTTTTTATTTTCTGGGTGAATTGACACAGGTCGATTGGATTATATGTGAAACTAGGTTGTAAGTAACCCCTGTCATTGTGTGAAAATGTCTAGAACACAAATGCTGAGAGTGTTGGTCAACCAGCGACTAACTGCGGCTGTTGAAGAGATATTTGGGCTGATAGAAAGAACGATAGAAGAATACGAAGGGGAAATTTCTCGTTCAAAGGAGGAGAATGAACGGCAACAGAAGCTACTTAACGCCATTTGTGTTTCCACTCAGTCTCTGCAAATGTCCAGAGTCCAAATGCTGAGAGTGTTGGTCAACCAGCGGTTAACTGCTGCTGTTGAAGAGACATTTGGGCTAATTGAAGAAACGATAGAAGAATACGAAGAGGAGATTGATCGAGAGCACAGGCTGCTGGATAATGTTGTGAGGCCCGAGATCCAGATAGACAAAGCAGGTTTGTAGAAGATGTTTCTACATTGTAATTGTTCCATTTATGCCATTTACGTAATAGGTCACACAATTTGATTGAGTTACAACTAGCGTTAAATAAACTGGTTGATCAGGAGAGGCAGAAATCATTTTGTGTTGCCATTCATTATGGAATAGCTAACAGTTAGCTGCGTCAAGCCAGCTCGAGATGTCAAGAACATGACCGGAAGTAAGACGATTTCGCCTTCAAAATAAAAGCGTCAAATGTATTATTCTTGGAAGGGCGTACATAATAAGAAAAATACTCCAAGAATGCTCAGCGGAATTAACACAACACATATTAACTGAAACTCTAGCTCTTTAATAGATTTTTTTTGCATAATGTCTTTTCCACAGCATAAATGAATAGCAATACAGGCCCATGCAAGATACTGTAGTTGCAGGGCTTCCAAAAATAAACAAAGAATACCAAACTCATACCAGACAACTTGGAAGGATAGCCAGAACTCTGCTAGACCTTTTATATTCTGAGATTTTTGACAGCAGATTCTTCATGCATTACATGCATTAATTTAAAATTGCCAATAAAAAAATATTGACTTCTATTAAGTACATTGTATGATACTTACATGTGTCCTATCAACAGGCAGTGGGTGACAGGTGATGAGCACCATGTCCAAACTGCCGAAAATTCAACTTAAAAACTATCATACCCCCATACCCATTAATTTTCCCATACTGCAATAGTGTAATAAGATATTTTTTTTAAAGTTGCCAGATGGACGACATGCCTAGTAGCAAGCTCTGCTGACTGCCACAAATTGGCTCATACTTTTTATGGCAGACATTTGACCGCGTTCCTCATCTGGAAACCCTTTTTTTTTTTTACATTTTCATTACCACTATCTGCTTATCATTACCAAAATACTCTGTTTTTTTGTCACTTTTCCCTAACAAGCAAGTTAATAAGTTTTCTAACTTGTAACTGATCAATACATGAACTTTCATGTAGACTGTTCAAATGTCAATCAAAAATGAATGCATAATGCATCATTGCAAAAGCCAGCTTTCATAGCACGTATTTTGACTAAAACTAAAAAGCTATTCCACCATTTGTGGATTTTTCTGTGTGCTCCCATTCTATATAACAATTGTGCTAAAATTAGATAAATGATAGCAGATGCCCTTCCCAATTTGCCTGGTATGAGTTTGGTGTTTGAGAATGTCTGACCTTTGACAGCCTAACACCCCATTGTCAGGTCCAGGGTGCTTATGTACGGGGTTGTCCCCAGGTGCTCAATCGGCTCATCCACTTGGGGTATGGGATAGGTTGGAACAGGAGGCTCAACCAGGTACTGTGGGATTCTTTGATCACTTCCATCTTGAGCATTTTTTGAACCTCCTTCTGGGTGACTGCTTGCCAGCTTTGGGTATTTTATATGGCCGCTGCCACACAATCTTGCCTGGTTCAGTCACAAGGTTGTGGGTGATGACCATGGCTGGAACTCTGACCTGGGCTCCCCTGTTGTAGGCTTGTGCCTACAATTCCTGAGCCTTTCTCATATGTTCCCACACTATGGCCCATACTCATGTCATCTGGTTGCACATCTGCTTGATGTGTTCTATTAGAGAGCAGTGAGGATAGGCTTGTTGCTCCCATGCCTCCTTGGTGAGGTTGAGCATTCCTCATGGTCACCAGTCATAGAGGAGCTTGAATGGTGAAAACCCAATTCTTTCCATCAATATCAATTAACGTGTTCAATTAACTGTGTTTCAGTGTCTGGTTAAACCTTTCCACCAACCCAGCAGAACCCTAGTCCCTCAGGATGGTGGTGGGGTAGTGCTATGCATCCCCATGGATGCTGGAGGGCATTCCCACCAGCTGGGGTCCCTGCAAAATCTGGTCTTACCAGGGTTAGTGCATTGCCTGAGTCTGCGCTATTCCCCCTCTCTGGTCTTGGGGACTTAGGCTGTGGAAGTTGAAAACTCAAACACCAGAGAGGCTGAGAAGCCAGGGCCGACCTGGCCGAAGCCCCACTCCCCTGGGTCCCCCTGGAACTTTCGGTGCATTTCCCCCAGCCAACACGCCACCACTGGCCGCCTTGACACACCCTATCCAAGCCCCGGTTCCCACGGGTCTCCAGGGAACCACTCGGCACCCTGGAACGGGCCCTGACCGCCGATGGAACCGGGGGAATGCCCTGGAAGCTTCGGCCGTAGTAAGTCGGCCAAAAGAAGAAAAAAAAAAAAAAACCTCCATGACCAAACACCGGGAAATCGCCGAAAATGAGGCCGACGGGGAAGCCCTCCGTCCGGGGAACATCCATTTGACCTCGGCCTCTCCTCCCCGGGAGGCCCAGGCTTTGGACAAACGTGTTCCCCGGAAACCACAGCTCTTTTCCCGCTGACCTTAATTGAAAAGAGGGGCCTCGATTTCCTCATGCGCCTATGAGATGATGTAAAGGCAGGGCAGAGGCTGGCTCACAGCATTGAGGCACTGTGGGTGAGGCAGGACCAGGACTGGTGGTCCTCCTGGCCACACATGTAGCAGTGTCTGTCCTAGTTCACCAGCATGCGTCACGTCTTTGGGAACAGGGACGGATTCAGTGGCTCACAACCTGGGTTCTTTCTCCCCAGGGCATCTAAGTGGCCGGCTCTCCAGTCCTTCATTTTTTGGGGGGCTTGGAGAGAGGGGTGAGACATGATAAGTAGAGAGGGGAGAGAGGTTTGTGAGCGATATGTCCAACATTACAACACAACCAATAGTCAGTGCAAACATTCACCAGCAAAACATAGAATCGTGAAGGCCAACGGCTGCTTTCTGCACTCAGAGTCCCACTACTTGCAGTCTGTGGAGCGTGTCCTCGTGCTCTGGCTAGGTTTTCAACATTTATAACATTTTCAACATACTATATTAGAATCCTGTTAGCCTGGCAGGGATGCTCTTCGGTTGGCAGGCATGCCAGGGCTGTACTATGAGAGGGAACAGTGAACAGTTTGAAAACCAAGCAGGGGAAGATGAGTTGTGCCTGTTTTCCAACTAGTTTGAAGGTAAAATTGTAAAATGGTGTGAAATGGCTGACCTGTCATGTTTGTTTCTTGTTGATATTGTTAAATGAAAAATCAGAAACAACCTTAAGTTAATTGGTTGTACTATTCTTATTCTTATTCCTTATTCCTTCTTATTTTACCCCACCCATTAGATTCTCCACAGCTCCTTGTCTGTAAAGTAGAGGATCCCCCTGAGCAGCAGGAATGGAGCCCCAGTCTGGTCCAGGAGGACCCAGAGCCCCCACACATTAAAGAGGAACAGGAGGAACTCTGGACCAGTCAGGAGGAAGAGCAGCTTCAAGGGCTGGAGGAGGCCGATATCATCAAGTTCCCATTCAGTCCAATCCCTGTGAAGAGTGAGAATGATGAAGAGAAACCCCAGTCTTCACAGCATAGTCAAACCCAAACTGATCAAAACAGCGAAGCTGAGCCTCTAGCCAGCACCTCAACAGAACAGATGAAAACAGAAGCTGATGGAGAGGACTGTGGAGCATCAGAATCAGCCAGTAACTTAGATCCAGCTAGTGATTTAGAACCAACTAGTGATGGCCAGCTCTTCTCTTCAGACTTTTCTGAAATTGAGACTGAAGACAGTGATGATGATTGGAAAGAGACTAATAAATCAGGTTTAGATGCACTGAACACTGGGGATGGGCCCTTTGGTTGCACAGTTTGTGGGAAAAGATTTAGTTTGGCGGAACATCTAAACAGACATATGATGAGTCATTCAGAGAATAAACCCTTTAGTTGCCCAGTTTGTGGTAAAGGATTTCATCAGAAGAGAAATGTGCAGGTACACATGAAAAACCATACAGGGGACTTGCCCTTTAGTTGCTCAGTTTGTGGTAAAAGATTTGGCTATAAAGGAATTCTGGAAAGACACATGACCAGTCATACCGGGGAGAAACCATTTGACTGTACAGTTTGTGGTAAAGGATTTGGCCTAAAGGGGCATTTGCAGAGACACATGAAACTCCATACAGGGGAGAAACCTTTTGGTTGTTCAGTTTGCGGCAAAAGATTTACCCAGAGAGGAACAGTAGTTACACACATGAGAAGTCATACCATGGAGAAACCATTTAGTTGCTCAGTTTGTGGTAAAAGATTCAGCCAAAGTGGAACATTGGGTACACACATGAGAAATCATACTGGGGAAAAGCCTTTTGGCTGTTCAGTTTGTAATAAAAGTTTTAGCCAGAGGGGCGCATTGATTACACACATGAGAAGCCATACTGGGGAGAGGCCTTTTAGTTGCTCAGTCTGTGGTAAAAGTTTTGTTCAGAAATGTAATCTGAAGACACACTTGAGAATCCACACAGGGGAGAAACCCTACAGTTGCAATGTGTGTGGGAAAAGATTTACTCGGCTGTCAAACATCAGAGGCCATAAGTGTTGCACTGAAGCAGCAGCAGCTGAAGCTGCAGGTGGTGGTGAGCAGAGCTGCTGGTTGAGGTGAATTGTTGGTGACACTTTATTTGGAGTGCATTGTGATGCATTACAAGTGGATTGGAAGGCCAACAGAGACTTAGAGAATCTGTCCTTACAATATAATCATCAGACCAATATCATCAGACAAACACCAGAATGTTACATTCAATTTAATATTATATTATAATATATTATATATATTATAATATAGATTTAATATCAAGTCCAGTGTTTCCACTCAAAATTTTGTTTGGGGGGGATCATTTTATGATCATTTTGCGGCTACAAGTATGATTACTCCAATGAACATTGTAGTGTTAACGGAACAATCAGTAATATTTTACTGGCTTGTTGCACAAAATAACCATAATATATCAGCGGGGGTGTTGATCAGTGTGTTTTTGATCAATGCCAGTCACTCCACTGTTACCTCAATGGCTGCTGAGATTTCAAGCTTTCCAAACAAGCAGTCTGGCCTGTACTCTCTGTTTTGGTGAGAATGATCCACACACCCTTGCATTTGGAACTTCTTTCAGTCTCATTTGCGCAACCATGGAAGAACGTACTGCAAAGACGTCTAAAAAGCCAGACAAAGCCTGCAATGACAAAGCCCGGTCCAAAACCTGAGTGAACATCACTGCATTTCAAAGGTGGAGGTAGCTTAGGACTCTGAAAAACTTCAAGACTGATGCGGATTTGGCCTTAAATTTGTAGGACAGGTAAGCAACCTATGATGTAGCCGTTAGCCACACAAGCTAGCTAACGTTAGCTCCAGTGTTTCCCCTATCATTTTCTCATACAGTGGGGCTTTTGTCGCTCTATCCATGACCACGCGTTGCTATTTGTCACTTCGATCATGAAGGTGCAGAAATACAAAAAAACATCTTGTGCATTTTCAGCAATGGCGCTGCTGTTGAATGACTATAGAAACACTATAGAAAATATATGGTGGGTCATGATTTTACAGTGGCGGCCCATCACAGTACAATATATATACTGTGTGTATATATATATATATATGTATATATATATATATGTGTATATATATATACAGGGGAAACACTGGTCAGCTCGCCACAGCTTCACTGCGCATAAATAAATATCTGTTAAGCAATATGCTCACAAACCTGTTGCTAGTAAGCGGTTAAAGAGTATTGGGTAAAGTTAGTTAGCTTGAGCTGCTAGACCTCAGGGTTAGCCAATAGCATAGCATCGCTTGCTATTGATTCCATCTTTTGCTTGACTTCAGTTCTGTAACTCTGCAATGGCAGACTATTAGCCTACACATCATCATGTGTGTGTGTTAGTAGCTCTGATGATTTCTTTAAAACACTGACATTTTGTCTGCACCCGCCAAAAACTGCCAAATACACAGTGGCCTACCATAGCTCCCCTCATCCCCATCTCTTGATGTTTTTTTAATAATTACTTTATAAAGGATTGAGTTAAAGTAATGAACTTGTCACAAATAAACTCTTGACTCCCGCAGGTATGATGCGTTATAGATCAAATTGCTAATCTGTTAAGAAAGGTTCCAGAAACTTGTCAGCTCTGAGATCTTCCAGTGAATGGCAGGACAAGATGGCAGGTTAGGCTTTTTATGTTCATGCTACCTCACCGTTATTTGCCAAGTTAGTACATTGAGTTAGTGCCCCCCCTCCCCCCCTTATTGACTTTCTTACACTAATTGGTACACTTGACATACAAGTCTGGAAAAAGAACGACTCCAGCAAGTGCCTCTACAAAGTCTAGGAAGGGAATGCATGCTGATGCCAACACTGTTGCAGAAACTATCATGAAGAAGCATCGTGAATGACTCAGACTTCAACTTAATGAGATGGGGAAAGACACTGATGACCAAGTGCCATCCAGACTTAGTGCTTCACGGACAACGTAATAGCTCCATCAACCCAGAAATGGTTACTCTGAAGCCCAACATTGGATATAATACTACTGTGGAACTTAAAATAGCGGACATGGAGGATAGGAGCAGGTTCACATTACCTGAATGAAAGTGTTGAGGGCTCCAATGCAGTTCAGTACCTCACAAGGTCACTCCTACAGTGGTTCCCTTGTGTTGGGGGCAAACAGATTGAAGTCATGCACCATACGATCCACATAGCCAAGGATGGACATGGGCCTCACACATTTATTTTCAACATCCAACATTTTGACACCCATTAAGCCATCCTTTGTGCTGCAAAGAACGAGGCTCTTAACCATCAATGGCAAGAGAGAGACGTTCATCGCAGACTATACAGAGTATACAGTCAAATGCCAAACACAGCAATGAACACTGCATGCGCGAAGGAGGGCGAATTCCTCTTGCTTGACCTAGGTACTAATGGATAAACTTTGCTTTCTTCATTCTGCTACACGTTCTCTTCATTCTTGTGAAAAGGAGTTTGCAGTGTTGAAGTTATTCATGGACACTGGAAGTGATGTTCCAAATACTCTAGTGATGCCAGTGCAATATTTTTTAAACCACTGTGAATCACAAGGACCATTGTGTTTTCCTATGTTCTTGCTTGCTCCATATCCCTCTATGGTCACAGAACCACATGCTTTTGAAGGAATGGGTATCATAGCAGTTAGTCTGCAGGGTTGGGTCTTTCGTTTAGTCATTATGGGGGCTGGGTGTCATTTACACAAGGGTTTACTGTTAAAACATTGCTCATCAGGGAGTACATTTGGAGTATATGTTGCCCTTCGTGTCTGAGCTCTTTTACTTTGGAAAGCTGGCGATGTCAGTGCTCCCTCAAAAACAGGCTAGTACTCTTGGTCTGCTATGCAGGAAAAGAATTGCCACTGCTGCAGTACTCCTAGGCTTAGAGCCTGATTTTGAAATGGAACACAGTTTTGTCTAGTTTTCAGTATGCTTCCCTGCAACCCTGATCATCAGCAGATGCACTTTAATTCTATCCAGAATTTAACTGACCCCTTGGAAACTTTAACCATAAGTAACCACACCTGTCTTGATTCTGAATAATCTTTCTCTGCTCCACATCCCTGGGTATTGCATTTTCAGGTTCAACAGCAGCAAAGAAAAAGACTGCAGTTTGCTGGAAGACTCCACACACTCTTGGCTGGTGTTTTTTAATGCATCTCTTACCGTCAACAAATCCTATGAAAATAACAAAATCAGCAATGAATTTGTTTTGCTAACAAGTCTTGTCCATGCAGCTGATGGCCAATAAAGCCATGTCTCAGTAGCCATAGAACTCCATTGTATTAAAAAAACTATTAAAAACACATCACAGAGCCATGCCGTTGCTCTGGGCAGCATATTTCATCATTGCGATGCACCGGACTGGCCAACATTTTCCCCAAACAACTTAATAAGCCAACCGTAAACACGTTTTCGATATCAGGACAGTAGTTCCGTAGCGCCGAAAATAGTCCCCGGCGTAATGAAGAATTTGTTCCCATTTGAATTTGATTTGGTAATAACTACAATAGCCTGACTTTTCATGGTAACGTCTTTTTGAGCTGTATTTAAAGGTTTTTAGCTTACAATTGGAGCCAATGACTTCCGGGCTGAAGGCTAAAAAGGGAACGTGAGAAGTCATGGGAAAGTAATGGGAGTAGAGCAAACGCATTGTTGATTTTGTTATTTTCATAGGATTTGTTGACGATAAGAAATTTATTTAAAAACACCAGCCGTATCCTTTAACTATCAGACACTGTACTTGCATTGCTTGATGTTATTAACTTGGAACTGTCAACAAGCTGTTGACAGTTCCACTGATGCAAGCTGAACCTAAATCTGTGGCTCTCAGCGGCTGAAACCCTGAAACATTGTATGTAAATGCTATGTGTATGTGTGAGCGGGTGTTTTTATCCATGTATGTCTTTATCTCATTAATTAATTTATCTATTTATTTATTTATTTATTTCATGTATTTATTTGCTTGTTTATTTCTAGATATTTATTTCTTTGTATCTTTTCCAGTTTGGTCGGTAGAGGGGACGTGGATACTTGGGGGCGATCTATACCTACTTTACACTTTTGTTTTGTCTCAATTGCAATGTGCTTTATAAACGTATGTAATGTATGTTGATTGCATGATGTCATTCAATAAAAGCATTTCCTCCAGAAAGAATTCATCAGCTGTGGCTGTGTTGTTGTTGTTGTAGGGGGATGACAAGGTTGAAGGAGAAATCCCCAGCCTTCAGTTTCTTTTCACCCTGTCCCAACATTTCAGCAGACAATGCTTGTTGTATTAATAAGGGCTGTATCTTGAATTTATTGAAAGTTGAAACTGATTATAGAAATCAAACTCATAATGCTCTTACCAAGTTTTTATCCTATTGAAACCATATTGCGTTGAGAAGTCCTGGATAGTTAGTTTTCTTTAAGATATTAAATTGATACTGGACTCTTGATTTGTTCTGACTTGACTTGCTGTTCTACATTTAGACTTGAGATTGACATTAATGACATGGACTTGACTTGTAAATCTACATTTAGACTTGGGACTTGATTTGCGACTTGTGCCTCAGACTTGAGACTGACTTTGGACTCGAGCAAAGTTGACTTGGTCACATCTCTGCTATAGGCTATTGTCACGACCCTAAATATATGCATAGGTGGTGGCTTATTCTGGCAGGCAACTCCAAGTAAAGCAGCTCTTGTTCTTTAGGAACAATTGTGTCACTGCTTAGTTAAAAGTATACTGGTGCAACATCCTTACAAGTTGTCTGGTATGTGTTTTGTGACTGAGTCTTTCTTTGTGTAGCTTTGTCAGCGCTATGGTATCTTGCATCAAAAAATAAACGTTTGTCAATGAGTTTTATTTTGAAGGCTGTGACCGGAAGTGTTTGTTTTTTTTGAAGTTATAAGTTATGTCTGACTTGACCGTGATCTAGTGGTTTAGTTGTGAAGTTGAACAAAGCTTTCTCTCCTTGTCACTATCTGAAAATGTCTAGAGTCCAGAAGCTGAGATCGTTGGTCAACCAGCGGTTAGCTGCGGCTGTTGAAGAGATATTTGGACTGTTTGAAAGAACGATAGAAGCATACGAAGAGGAATGTTCTTGTTCAAAGGAGGATAACGACCCACAACGCAAGCTACTAGACGCCATTTGTGTTTCCACTCATTCTCTGAAAATGTCAAGAGTCCAAATGCTGAGAGTGTTGGTCAACCAGCGGCTAACTGCTGCTGTAGAGGAGACATTTGGGCTAATTGAAGAAACGATAGAAGAATACGAAGAGGAGATTGATGGATGGCGCAGGCGGCTGGAAGATGTTGTGAAGCCTGAGATCCAGATACAGAAAGCAGGTTTGTAGAAGGTTTTACGACATTATACTTACTTTAATGATCTTATTAAAGTGATAGGTCACCCCATTTGAATCATTTTACAAGGTCATACCTTTAAACTAGCTGACTGCACAGGAGGGGCTAAATCTGTGCTAACAACATTGCGTGTTGCCATGATTGCCTACAGTTGGTTACAGCTGCGTCAAGCGATATAGAAACAAACAGACCAAGACCGGATGTGAAGTGACTTTTTTGTACAAAATAAAAGCATAAAATCGGGAAGAGCAGAACATCCTTTTCTAACAGGCTACAAAAAAAAAAAAAAAAAAAACAGCTGTCCCTCCACAGATATCCATTGTCGTGATTGTGAAACAGGATTCAGTCTTCCTTTTACAGTATCACCTTGTTATGGACTTGGCATATCACTGAACCTCCTGAGAGGACTTGTTGTGGTCTATGCAAAGTTAAGCAGGGAAGCCAGCTGGAGGGATTTTACCCCTGTGACTTGATAGCATCTCACAGTTCCTGCAGATTTTGTGGTGGCACATTAACACTGCAAATATCCTGCTCGCTCTCATCTCAAAGATTCTTTATTAGGTTCAGATCTGGGGACTGGGGTCATTGGAGAAAATGAAAGTCACTGTCATATTCCTGGAAACGTCTTGAGACAATGCATACTTTGTGAAATGGCACATTGTCCTGCTGGAAGTATCCATTTGAAAAGGATAGACTGTGGCTATGAAGGAAAGCACCTGATCAGCTACAATGTGTAGGTACACAGTGGTGTTAAAACGATGCTCAACTGGTATTAAGGGGCCTAACGTGTGCCAAGAAAACGTTCCCCACACCATTGCACCACCACCAGCAGCCTGTGCCATTGCCACAAAGCAGAATGCAACTATGGATTCATGTGGATTAAATTCTGACCTTGTCATCAACATCAGATGATGTTTTTCCACTCTTCAATTGTACAGTTTTGGTTAATTTCAATAGGATTAATTACATAACTACAGTGACAGCAGTGTGCCCAGTGGAATCCAATGGTAAACAATATGCCAGTCTTTGCACTGCACTCATGTTAACTTGAGTATTGAGCAGTTTTACGCATCTCGAATTAGAGTGGTACTGTTTACATATACTTTTAGTAACACATGCGAGTTTGGAACAAATTGTGGTGGAACTTCACTTTCGTTTTCACAATGGGAGTCATATTGAGTATAATGCTGCTGGTCTGTGCATCACCAAATTACAAACATGGGGTGATGCGCACATTAGGCGCATTAGAGATGGAATTAGATCTCTATACATTGACCAACTTTAGATTTTGTGGCAGGACTAGTGTATTTTATATATTCAGAATCTGCTTTGTTTGTGTTCATTTATTTGCTAGAAGTGTGATTTTTAGACCTGTCCCACCATACAATGGCAGTGAATGGAGAGAGGTAAATTAGAGGTACATTATTCTCCAATCCTCTGTCATGGAGCACAGGAGCAACTTATTGGGGTTATATCATGGCCAGGAAGCTTAACAACCCAAGGTACTACCAAAGTGCCGCATCACTTCAAAAAGTGAAATCAGCAACAACCTTAAATTAACTGCTAATATTATTATTATTATTATTTCCCTTTCTGTTAGATTCCCCACAGCTGTTTGTCTGTAAAGTGGAGCAGGACCAGGAGGACACAGAGCCCAGACACATTAAAGAGGAACAGGAGGAACTGTGGACCAGTCAGGAGGGACTACAGCTTCAAGGGCCGGAGGAGGCTGATATCACCAAGTTCCCATTCACTCCTGTACCTGTGAAGAGTGAAGATGATGAAGAGAAACCTCAGTCTTCACAGGCAGAGCCTCTAGCCAGCACCTCAACTGAACAGATGAAAACAGAAGCTGATGGAGAGGACTGTAGAGCGTCAGAATCATCCAGTAACTTAGATCCAGCTAGTGATGTACAACCAACTAATGATGGTCAACTCCTCCCTTCAGACTATTCTGAAAGTGAGACTGAAGACAGTGATGATGATTGGAAGGACACTAGTGAAGCTCAACCAGGTTTAGACTTACTGAAAAACAAAAAGATCCCTGTGAGTCCTAAGAGATCTGATGCTAGCGAGAAAACCTTTAGTTGCACAGTTTGTGGCAAAAGTTTTAGTTTTAAAGGACATTTGAAGACACACATGAGACTCCACTCAGGGTTTGGCTATAAGGGCAGTCTGCAGAGACACATGATAAGTCATACAGGGGGGAAACCATTTAGTTGCTTAGTTTGTGGTAAAAGATTTGGTCTAAAGGAATGTTTGCAAAGACACATGATACTCCACACAGGGGAGAAACCCTTTAGTTGCTTAGTTTGTGGTAAACGATTTAGCCAGAGTGGAGCAGTGAGTACACACATGAGAAGCCATACAGGTGGCAAGCCTTTTAGCTGCTCAGTTTGTAACAATAGTTTTACTAGGAGGGGGACATTGGTTAGACACATGAGAATCCACACAGGAGAGAGACTGTGTGTTTGTTTGAAAAGATTTAGTCGGCTGTCAAACGTAAGAAGCCATAAGTATGTTAATGTGAGCAATAGCAGGTGAAACTGTTGAGCAGAGTGGTGTAATAGAGATGTCAGAATAAATATCAATTGTAAATATAGCCGCAGGCGGCAATGACGGGGTCCTAGCACCTGGTGACCTCTGGGTTAAATGTGAGATATAGACACCAAATATTGCACATTTCCTCAGAGTAGATATGTGCACAAGTGTACCAGATTCAGTGAAGATAGCACAAAGCAATCATGGGTTATGGCTCATTTTCTCAAATATGTGCCACGGCATCAAATTGATTGGCATATAGCGGCCAAACAATATGAAGTACCAAATATCTTTTAATGTTTTTTAATCATGGGAGTCCAGAGATGATGCATACCAAATTTGGAGTAGATAGGTTCAACGGTGTAGGAGGAGTTCGCAAAAATAGGTTTTTGAGAAAATCCAAAATGGCGGAAAGTCTAATATGGCGGCAATGGGCAGGGCCTATGAATATGATGTGGCTTCACCTAAGGAATACAGGAAAAAAAGAATTTTGTTTCTATGATTTATAGTTACTGAATTATGGCCATTTAAAATCTAAAATGTTGCTGTAGCGCCCGCTATGGGCAGCATGACAGGAAATTCTGGTTGGTATCTCAGAGTAGACATCTGCACAAGTGTACACAATTTGGTGAAGGTAGCACAATGCACTCATGAGTTATGGCAATTTTTGTAAAATAGACCCCGCCCACAACCTTTGACTAAACTTTGGAAGCTAATTATATCAGAACGGTATGGAATATCAAATATCTTTTAATGTTTTTTAATCATGGGAGTCCAGAGATGATGCATAGCAAATTTGGAGATGATTGCCTCAACGGTCTAGGAGGAGTTCGCAAAAATAGGTTTTGAGAAAACTCAAAATGGTGGAAAATCTAGTCAGATGAAATGGGCGTGGCCTATCTGGATAGACGCGTAATGATCCAAGGAATCCAAATGCGCTCTCAAGAATGGACTTTGTCAGCTCTATGATCCCTTTATCGCCCCCTGCTGGTTACTGGAACAAACTTCACGCAGCTGTTTCCAAGTTCATTTTGAAAGGAAAGCATCTACATTTTTGTCTAAATTTTATTTTGGGTCATATTTTTAAAATAGCATGCCAAACTATCAATAAAGTGATTCTCAAAAATGCTTCTATACTTTCAGTAGCCTGGTGTGCTTTCACTTGGCGTTCTTAAGGGCAAATAGAGTGGTGCATTGAGTCTTTTGGGTTTTTTTTTTTATACTTTATTTTTTTTGACAGGGTTATAAACAGAAGTCAGTAACATGAGAAAAAAAAAAGGTGCATTGAGTCTTATTGATGGAACAGTGCAACTTGTGGATTCAAGTGGAAACATGGAAAGTTGAACGTCAGATACCACTATGTAAATTTGATTTGATGAAACTTTCATGAAAGGAAAATTTGGTTGTCGCACCAGCAGAGAATAGAACATAGATAAGAATTAGACAAACAGTGAGTACTGAAGATAAAACAAATAATTACAACCTAATGTATTGAAACTAATAAAAGAAATAAATAGAGATGAAGATACATGATCTTCATGAATAGATTTTCAGGTTTAAACAGAAATGTGCATCGCTACTTATTCACATTATCAAGGGTGCAGATGGGAGAACCAATAGACAGAGATGTGTCCAGAGGTGCAAATATGTATTGAAAGCTATACACATTATCATAATCAGATGTACAGATGGAGGTATCATATAAACAGAAATATGTGTAGAATGTGCAAATGTGCATTTTTTTAGCGATCACCTTGTAAAATTCAGAGCACAGGAAGAGTCCAGGGTCAACCAGGGAGGAAGCATTGTGTTGCTGGATGGCAGTCGGCATGAATGAGTTTATCTCAGGGGGATGAGCTGGAGGCTAAAGATGCTCCACAGCTGTATCAGCAAATCATTGAGAGAGTGGGAGTCATTATCCAGGATGGGGTTCAGTTTGGACCTAATCCTCCCCTCCACCACTGCCTCCAAGCTGTTGTATCTGCTGGCATTCCCTGTTTTTTACCTTCTAGTCGTGCGCTGGCCACCACTGATTGGTAGGAATCTCACACACACTTAAATATGAGGATAATTCCAACAACATAATACAGAAAGCTCATCAGAGACTGTATGTCCTTGGACAGCTGAAAAAATTCAGTGTCAATCAGGAAGCTATGAAACACTTTTACAGAATTGTGATTGGAAGTGCTTTCATCTTTTCCATCACTGTTTCAATTAACTTTACCGCAACAGTATTTTGATTAGATCATCTAAAACCTACAACAAAAGCAATAAAATGTGTGAAACATTGTAAAAACGCAATTTATTTTTTATCAGCCTGCAAGTAGTTACTAGTCTGGATACATTCAGTGGCTGTGGGGTGGCTGGTTTTCCACTGAAGTGAGTTAGGGGGGTGCCTTGTCCCCTCATAACCTTCCAGAAAGGTGTAAGGAGGAAGTTATGAGAAAGAAAGACATGTCAAGTCAAACATTTTGTCAAGTATTTGCCAAGCATGCGGCGGTATGGAAAGCCTACGTCTATAGCCACCTCCTGCCTGTAGGTGTCAATGAAATACATTCCTTAGAGGCGGTGTGTTTGTTCTCTGTAAGTTGTGCCAAATGTTGTGTCTATTCATATATATATAGCATCTGTGTAAGTGCCTATGGGTGCCATTATGTAATCAGTAGCTCATAGTAGCCTGTTTGTGGTTGTGTATTTCTGGTGCGCTGCTTCCAAGGCCTCAAGGATGCTCCAATGTCCAATGTGACAGTATGGGAGTCACAGTCCTAAAAGTTATTTCAAAGAGAATATACGTCACTACCAGAAATACTACTGAAACCTTACTAATTGGCAAATGGTCTCTACTAAAAGACAGCAGAATCTTTTACTTTATGGACCATTTAATGAAGAACTCAGTATGTTAGAGTGGGTGCAGTGAAAAGAGATAAGCTACGATGGCCAGTGACTTCTTCAAATGAAATCAAATTTTATTTATATAGCACATTAACCCAAAATGCTTTACCAACATGGTTCAGGGTTATGACAAAGTTAGCCAATAACAGAAACAAGATAATCAACATCATCCCAGTTAGCATGTTACATGACAGCGAGGTAGCTTACAGGACTTTTTGGTAATTTGGTGCTTTGCCACCACTGGCACTGACTGCTACTAATCAATAAGCTCTGCTATATGAAGAAGTAATACAGTATCAAGTAAATCCTGACCTGTGTAGTGGTGTTACTGCATATTGCATTATTGTCACTGATAAACAATGAAAATTAAACACAATTTAATTTATTGAGGTTGACAAAATTATTATGGTGTCATTATCAGTCCATTATATTAAAATGATCAAACTGACAAAATGACAATATATAGTATATTTTGATTAAATCCGAATAAATTAATAAATACAATATTTGAAAATATCCTCAGACAAACCCCTCCCCTATTATGTTGCCACAATGTGCAGACTACCACCTGACAACTTTACCAAGTTAAATTGTGGCGACGCATCCTGGAATTTCACTTTTCAGATTGTGACAGATTAAGATTGCCATGACAAAACTTTGGTCATTTGATTACGTTGTCACAATGTTGTGGTGATGTGATTTGGTTAGATGGGATAAAGGGACACAAGAACAGGAGAATGTATATATAAAGTATGGTTAAAAAAACAAAAATAACTTATTCAAAAGCAGCAGCCAAAACTTTCTTTCTCTTAAAATCCTCATGTCCAGGCAAAAGTGCATTGCAGTAATCTACTTGTCATAAAAGCATGGACTAGTTTCTCTGTCAGCCTGAGAGATAAAACCCTGCATTTTAGCAACATTGCTACCATGAGCTTCAAAAGCAGCATTATTTTTTCAGCTGGTACTTTAGCTTAAGGGACAAGGTTAAGTTAAAATGATCATGGACCTTACCTATATGACTTTGGGCCAAATGCTAGAATTTCTGTCTTGTCTCGGTTTATCTGAAGGATGTTCTGGGACAGAGATTAATGCCTTCCACACAATTAATCAAAGATTCAAGTTGCCAGGTGACATAATTGAGTATCACTAGCATAAATGTGAAAATCAATGTTATAACTCCTAATAAGATGACCGAGAAGAAGCAAATAGAGATTAAAAGGGAGAGGCCCAAGAATGGAGCCCTGTGGGACACCACATGTGATGGGAAATTTCCTGGATTAATTATCACCTAGAGCAACATAAAAATAGTGTGCAGTCAATTGAAACCTTAACCACTAGAGGACTGGACTGCTGTACTTAGGCCAGACACACATTGGAAGCATCAGACGTGGGCATTTTCAAATGCACCAATTGCATCAATGATCAAACGCACACTCAAGGCGTCCAGTGAAGCATCAAAGTGCCTCGAAGCATCTGCTCCAAACTTGGTTCGATTTTGGAAGCATCAACAGAGGATCAGCACAGCTCATTTTCATGATGTTTCTGGAGTTGCAGTGCAAAAAGAAAAAGGTAAAATAATGAAACTTTTCCCATTTTTTGCCATATTCTCAACTTTTTAATTATCTAAATAGGTATGTCCGTGTTATGATGAATATTTTTGATACATTTCTAATTTGCAGTCAGATATTACAAGGTAATTTGGGATTTTGTAAATTAGCACCCATTGGTAGCTCATCAAGTCAGCTAGTTTCAAGTTTAACAGAATGGAGAGACTATACACCAAATTATAGACTTTAGATCAGGGTAAAATATATTTTCCATCGTGGTGCAGAAGTGCTAATGCCAGTGCCTTGGTGTTGACGCCTCAAATCTCCTGCCTGCAGTGCACAATAGAAGCGTCAAACGAGGTGCATCAAATTACTCATGTCAAAAATCGTAATCAGTGCATTTGGACCCTCAGGTCAAGGAGTACAAAAACTGAGAGATCACTGGAGTCAGTATTTATTCTCATATCCCCGACTACTTTGAGTCTCATGCTGTGAAGGGCATGAAACCTGGGCGACAGCTTTCAAAAATACTGTTCCGTCAGTCTTATCAACTCCCCTTTCAGATGTCCCACTCCATCCATCAGATACAAAACTCCCAGTGCCTTTTTGGTCTGTTGTGTTATAACTTTCTTTCATTTATCTGTGAATGTGCATATTCGATTCTACAACACTCAGGCAGTTTCTTCATTGCAAACTGACATGTTAAACCTGAATGTGAGCCAAAGAGCAGAAATAGCAGTATCTAGTTTATTGTACCGTTACTGTTGCACAATTCACCTCAACCAGCAGCTCTGCTCAGCACCACTTACAGTTTCACCAGCTGCTGCCTCATTACCACACTTATGGCTTTTGACGTGTGACAACCGACTAAATTTCTTCCCACAACCACTGCAACCATATGGTTTCTCACCTGTGTGAAATCTCATGTGTGCGTTCAGATTACATTTCTGTACAAATCTTCGACCACAGACTGAGCAACTAAATGGTTTCTCTCCTGTGTGGAGTCTCATGTGTGTTGTCAGATTGCATTTCAAACCAAATCTTTTACCACAAACTGAACAGTCAAACGGTTTTTCCCCTGTATGACTTGTCATGTGTCTTTGGAGAATTACTTTGCAGACGAAACCTTTACCGCAAACAGAGCAACTAAAGGGCCTCTCCCCTGTATGGCTTCTCACATGTACCTGCATAGGTGCCTTCTTATGAAACCCTTTCCCACAAAATGGACAATTAAAGGGTTTCTTTTCTGAATGAACTATCATGTGTCTGGTCAGCTCTTCCTCCAATGAAAAATTTTCCCCACAAACCGTGCAAATTATGGGCTTTTCACCGATATGAGATCTCATATGACTTCCAAGGATATTATTGTTTTTCAGTGTGTTTAAATCTGACTGAGCTTCACCAGTCTCCTTCCAATCACCATTAATATCTTCACTCTCAATTTCAGAACAGTCTGAAGAGAGAAGTTGGCCATCATTAGTTGGTTGTACATCACTAGCTGGATCCAAGTTACTGGCTGATTCTGATGCTCCACAGTCCTCTCCATCAGGTTCTGTTTTCATCTGTTCTGTTGAGGTGCAGCCTGGAAGTTCTGCCTCTCTGCTCTGATCAGTTTGACTTTGATTAAGCTGTGAAGACTGGGGTTTCTCTTCATCATTCTCACTCTTCACAGGGACAGGAGTGAATGGGAACTTGATGATATCGGCCTCCTCCGACCCTTGAAGCTGTTCTTCCTCCTGACTGGTCCAGAGTTCCTCCTGTTCCTCTTTAATGTGTCGGGGCTCCTGGTCCAGACTGGGGCTCCACTCCTGCTGCTCAGGGGGATTCTCCACTTGGTGGACAAAGAGCTGTGGAAGAGCTAATGGGAAGGTAAAAAAAAAGCAATACAAGCAGTTAACTTGAGGCTGTTGCTACTTTTACACTTAATGTGACTAATAACAATTCTAACAATAACAACGATAATGATAAAAAACAGGTCAACCATGTCACACTATTGCAAAATCTTACCGTCAAAATAGCAAGCTGGACAACTGAGACACTATTCAGTTGGAGACCTCGGACACAATATTAATGTGATGTGTCAGTGTATTCAGTATATGTCAGTATATTTACCCTAAAAATGTGTTTTCTCCTTTTGTGGATTGTTTTACTAGTGCTGGCTTTTTCAAAACAGTAGTTACCTCATAACGAACGGAGATTATTATTATTTACTGAGCACATTTTCCCCACAATAATTTCCTTGTGCAGTGGCAAAACCACAACACACACCAAGGACTAAACCAGGACACACTGCCAGGGAAACAAATCATTTAGGGAATATAAAATTTGCCCCAACACAGGTAATGTTGACCTGTCTTGACTTAGTGTAGTTTTATGGATCATGTAGCGATCCAAACCTCCAATGAAATAATTTTTTTCTTAATTTCTCCTCTTCAAGGAATGCACTAAAGGTTACTTGGCAATCTACATGTATATTTAATATAGTTCCACGGAGCCTTTTGATACATTTTTTGCTGTTCTATAGACCTCTATATATATATATACACTCACCGAGCACTTTGTTAGGAACACCTGTACACCTGCTTATTCATGCAATTATCCATTCAGCCAATCATGTGGCAGCAGTGCAATGCATGAGATCATGCAGATACAGGTCAGCAGCTTCAGTTAATGTTCACATCAAGCATCAGAATGGGGAAAAAATGTGATCTGAGTGACTCTGACCGTAGCATGGTTGTTGGTGCCAGACGGGCTGCTTTGAGTATTTCTGAAACTGCTGATCTCCTGGAATTTTCACGCACAACAGTCTCTAGAGTTTACACAGAATGGTGCGAAAAACAAAAAACATCCAGTGAGCTGCAGTTCTGCGGACGGAAACACCTTGTTGATGAGAGAGGTCAGAGGGGAATGGCCAGACTGGTTGGAGCTGACAGAAAGGCGACAGTAACTCAGATAAACCACTCTTTACAACTGTGGTGAGCAGAAAAGCATCTCAGAATGCAACACAGCGAACTTTGAGGCGGATGGCACTTTGGTAGCCGGTTGACATTGAGCTGAAAGCTGATACCTACCCAGTATAAGTAAGGTGTTCCTAATAAAGTGCTCGGTGTGTGTGTGTGTGTGTGTGTGTGTGTGTGTGTGTGTGTGTGTGTGTGTGTGTGAATTTTACACTTTATTTTGAAGGCGAACCACTTAATTTCCGGTCTGAATCTGTTTATTTCTGTCCGGCTTGACGCAACTGTGGGAAGCTAACTTTACTGTTAGCTACTGAGCAGTAACGGATGGAAACCCAACAACGTTATCTACTTGTTCACCCCCTCCCGTTCAGTAAGTTAGTTTACAAGCACCAGCTTATAAAGTCATGTAAATGAGGTGACCTATCACTTTTAAGACATCACTGGAGTAAGTATAACGTAGAAAAACCCCTCTACAAACCTGGTTTGTTTATCTGAACCTCAGGCTTCAGAACATTTTCCAGCAGCCTACGTTGGCGATCGATTTCTTCCTCGTATCCTTGTATCGTTTTTTCAAATAGGCCAAATATCTCTTCAACCGCCGCATTTAGTCGCTGGTTGACAAACACTCTCAGCATTTGTGCTCTGGACATACTGAAACAAAGTATTTACCTTGCTTCGCAGCTAAACTTGCTAGCCCGCTATCAATATAAAGTCAGCTAGAATGAAAAATATGATATCCGGTTTCAACATATTCAAAATAAAAGCCCTCATTGACGAACACGTTTTAACGTTTTTGCGTAATACAAAGAAGAGAAAATTAAGAGAGGAATCTGTAGTAAATAAAAATACAACTGCTGTTTTGTTTGCAAAATGTCCCTTTCACACCCTATATTAATAGACCTATATGCCTAAGCAAGAATATACAGGACTGGACATTTGCCAAAAAGTCAGTGGTCGAAGATTTGTTCAGGAACGCACACATGAGATTTCACACAGGTGAGAAACCATAGGGTTGCAGTGATTGTGGGAAAAAATCTAGTCGGTTGTCACACATCCATTTTGATCCATTTGTATGGCATTCAGCACAGGAAATAGGAATTAGGCGTTCTGGGCAGCATAAAATACAGCATAAGGATATAAAAAATAGAAAAAGGTATAAAGAGGCAATAACAATAAAACCAAACCCCTTAATTTTATCCCTGAAATGTCCTTAATTTCTCATTACGTAAACATTAATTATCCATTAAAAATAACATAAAAATAGTAAGGTTATAGTTCCCTCGAAAAGATTCGAGAGGCCAAGAACAGATACAGGCAGAGGGTAGAGTCCAAATTGAAACACTATAGCATGAAGGAAGTATGGAAAGGGATGGAGAAAATTACAAGCTATAAACCAGTCAGATCTTTGAATGAAGGAAGCAGACAGAGGGCAAATGAACTGAATCACTTCTTTAATAGATTTGATAATCAGCCCCCATCGTGCCCCCTACCTTAGGTCTTGCCTGAATATATAATTAATTCAGACCAATACTCACCTCTGCATATCTCTACTGAGGAGGTCAGGAGGGAGCTGAGGAGAATACACCCCAGTAAAGCGGCGGGACCAGATGGGCTTAGTCCCCGACTTCTTAAATCATGTGAAAATGAGTTGTGCTCTCTTTGCACACCTATTTAACCTCTCTCTGAACTTCCAGAAAGTACCTAATCTCTGGAAGACATCATGTATTGTGCCTGTGCCGAAGAAAGGACGTCCTGCAGTCCTGAATGATTACAGGCCGGTGGCATTGACTTTGAATTCAATTCAATTGAAAGCTCAGGCAGGACCCCCTCCAGTTTGCATATAGGGAGCAGACTGGAGTGGAGGATGCCATTTTATTTCTTCTTCATACAGCCTATTCACATCTGGAAAATACGGACAGTACAGTGAGGATTCTATTTTTTTATTTTTCAAGCGCATGTAATACAATTCACCCCCTGGTTTTACGAGAGAAACTTATTAAGATGGAACTGGGAAGTGCTATGGTGGCATGGATCACTGACTATCTGACAGGAAGGCCACAGTATGTCAGGCTTCAGGGCAGTAAATCAGATGTGCTGATTAGTAATATCGGAGTGCCACAAGGGACGGTTCTGTCTCCATTCCTCTTTATGTTGTATACCTCTGACTTCTGTTATAACACTGGGAGCTGCCACCTCCAGAAATACTCCGACGATACAGCTATTGTTGGATGCAGGGGGGAGGAAGGGGAATACCGGGGACTAATTGAGGACTTTGTTCGTTGGTGCAGTAGCAACCATTTGCAACTTAATGTTAATAAAACCAAAGAACTTGTTCTGGACTTTAGAAGGAAAAAGAGCTCTGTGACACCTGTCTCCATTCAGGATGCTGAGGTGGAGGTTGTGAAGTCCTATAAGTTTTTGGGTGTGCACATTGACAACAAGTTGGACTGGTCTGTTAATACAGAGGCAGCATACAAAAAAGGTCAGAGTAGGCTGTACTTTGTTAGGAAACTTAGGTCTTTTAATGTATGCAACAAATTGCTTTTTATGTTTTATCAAAGTGTTATGGCTAGTGTTATTTTTTATGCTTGTGTGTGTTGGGGAGGGAATATCACTAAGAGGGATGCTAGCCATTTGGATAAGCTGGTTAAGAAGGCTGGATCTGTGGTTGGAATGCAGCCTAGCACCTTGGAGGAAGTAGTGCAGATGGAGAGGAGGGCAAAAGTCCACCTGATACTGGACAATGCCTCCCATCCTTTGCACTGCCTCCTTGCCCAGTACCGAAGCTCCTTCAGCCAGAGGCTTGTTTTGCCAAGCTGTGCTCCAGATAGGTTTAGGCGCTCCTTTATTCCTACTGCTATTAGATGTTTTAACGAGTGTCTATAGTTCCCTAATAAATAAGCTACTACACATCATATTGCAGGTGCTACAATACATTGTAACTACATTCAACTACATTGCAAGTTGAATAATGCAAAGTGACATCAAAGTGACATTTTAACTTGGCTAATAGAGGAAAAGTGGCATAAACAATATGAAAATATAGCCGCAAGCAGCAATTGCGGGGTCTAAGCACAATTTGAAAAGACAGACATATAGACAAAACACACACAAAGTCTGACATGCAGTCTATTAGTTATGTTTTAAGACCTGCTTTTGTGTTGGCCCGTGACTTCTGTCAAGTAAATCTTCTCCTTGCAACCATATTGTTGAAGTTACTCACAATGGCCAAACTCTATTGCTTGTTCTTGACGACTAACGACAGGTCCAGCCTGGATTTGAACCCACAACCTTCCACACGAAAGGCTGATGCTTTACCTACTGAGCCAAACACCTGTTACAGGTTTACTGAGGAGAAGCTAACTAAAGGGAGAAGTATTGTGCTACTGCAGCCTATGATTGACAGCGCTAATCACTTTATAGAACATTGTAGTGCTCTCTATTAACAAATAAAACAATACTAAGTCACATGGGCCAGAAAACTGCTGCTGCACTGCTCTCTCTGGATGAAACTTCTAGTCACACCCCAATCAGTGATGCCAATCAGGTATTTTGCCATTGACAGATCATGTCAAACACCTGCTATGAGTTTTCTGCACTGTGTGATTTAGTGTTGATTTACTTTTCATGAAACTTCAAAATGGTCACAGTTTATCAGGGACTTGAACTCACAACCATCTGGTCCAAAGACCTGAGCTTAACCACTCTGCCAACTTCCACTTTGGTGTGTCAGTCGGGAAACAAAACAAAGGGACAAGTGATTGGTCATAGGTGATAGTCCAACCCATACTGAAAGCCTCAGAAAGAATATTATAACTGTATTAGTGCCCCACATTAATCAATTTACACATGGCTTTACAGACATCATCTTGACAGTTCAGACATCATTTGTATTTAGTTTGATGAAGATTGATCAAACTATCTTGAACATATCACATTGTCAATTTATCAAACTATTTGCAGCTGCACATTTCCATTTACCGTACACTCAGTTTTCAAGATATCATTACAGTTTTTGGGCTGTTTACTAATTAAGGTATGACGATTTCAAAAATCATGTTGTTTTTTTCCTGTAATGTACGCTTTAGGAGGACAACACTGTAGGATCAGAGTCAGTTTTTGCTATAAACAGAGGGGGGCGACTTCAGAATCGGGGGTAGGTACCAGTGTACAAAAGATTTATCTCACTTCAGCCGATATATCCTGAAAATGTCAGCTCTCTAGGACACATGGCTGAATTTTTATGAATTTTTGAAATTTTGACTTTAATATCTGTGAAGATTTGGTTATTATGCAATAAGCCACGCCCACTTTCATCAATCATGACCAAATTTTTTGGATCAACTTGGACATGATGAACTAGCACGTGTAAAAAATGTCATTAAAATCTTTGCAGTCAATTATGAGATATAAACTTTTTGCATTTGTAGCGCCCGCTAGTGGTAGAGGTCAAAATGCTTTTGAGGCCACGTTCAAGCAACACTGCTCAACAGGTGTTTCAAATTTTGGCGTGATTAGCTGAATGGTTAATGAGTTATGACCAATTTAGTGTTAGGGCGTGTTTCGTTAAAAGTTTATTGGTCGATATAAGCCAAACCATTTGACCTATCAATAACCTTTATGCAACTCTAAAGAGGACAGGCCCAAGATTCTCCACACCAACTTTTGTGTGAATCGGATGAACGGCCTAGGAGGAGTTGCAAAAAAAGTGTTTCTTAAAGAATTCAAAATGGCGGACAATACAATATGGTGGACATTGAAAGTGATATATGGGTTGGACTCGGCACCTTCCAAAGAATCTATGAACAGGTTTGGGTTTCTGAGCTGCAGACACTTTTAGTGGAGAAAAAGAAAGAAAGAAAGAAAGAAAGAAAGAATTCCAGCAAAAACAATACGGTTCCAGCACTACGTGCTTGGACCCCTAAAAATATACTGTATATATGTATGTATATATGTATATACAGTATACTGTATTATATTTTAATTTTTCAAGCTTTGATATCAGTCAAACTTTAAATTTAAGCATGCAGGTAAATAACAGCCATGTAATCCAAAAAGTATGTTCCATTTGTTTTTATTTATTCAAATAAATCTTTGAATGTGAAAAAACAAATAGCAGAATTCTTTCTTTTTCATAAACTGCTCTTGAGTAATTATGTCAACATGCAATGCTCGGAATATGTACAATGATCTGACAATAATAAAACATTTTTAATTTGTCACTTAGACACATTTCAATGATTTTAGTAAATGTGTCTGATTTCCAATATGACATTATTTTGCAGAGTTATTAAATTAGATTCATCTTTAATGATCCCTGTGGGGAAATTGATCTGTTGTGGCAGTAAATTCTAATAGGATACATAAAAGGTAAACACACTACAATACACTATTTTTTAGTATAAGACATGCATTTTGCCAAGAAGAAGAAAGGTAAACAGATGAGATATATACATATATATATATATATATATATATATATATATATATATATATATAGTTACTGGGCTTTTTTCATAGATAAGGAGCTTTTCCAATTCTTCTCTCAATGTGGAGCTGTATTGAAAAAAAAATCTTCATCACAATTGTGAAGCACAATCCAAAGTGTTTTATGATTTATTACAATTCTTCAACATTAATACGAACAGTTACTTGAAAAAATTGCTAAAATATATGCACTTTCCTTGAATATCGTCACTCTCCAGTGAAAACCTTGTATCTCCAAAATGTCAACTTTTCAGGAATAAGAAAAACAGCCTTTTTTCAGCCTGACCTCAGTGCATTTTTGAATTTATCTAATGGGTTTTGAAAGGATTTCATAAGAAGAATTTTCTCAACCCATAGAGAATCCTTCAACTAAAGTTAAAATATGAAAAGTTAACAAAATATAATATCAGATAACATAAGATAACAAAAAATGTGTTATCTTAAATGATGGTGAATCCTTAGTCTAATCTGTGTGATTGACAGGAGAGATGATCAGAGAGGCGGAGTTTTTACCACCATCATTAGGATTGGGACCGAAATACGGGTAGAGTTTCTCAGTGAAGGTGCAGCCAGTATAGGAGTAGATAAGAGCTGCAGCATCTACGTCATAAAAGGAGACCAGACCCTCCTCATAATCCACAAACACGCCCACCTTCTGAGGCTTTGTTTTCAGTGAGAGAAGAACAGCAGGGCCAGCAAGAGCTCTATAGTCATTTCCATTCCTCAACCATATAGTCCAGTAGCCATTCTTTGGGCTCAGTGTGATTGGCCCCTTCCTGTTGATCGACCCTCTGGCCACTCCTAAAGCCCAGTCAGTCTTCCCTTTAACCTGAACCTCATAGTAAAATCTTCCTGAAGAGAAGCTCTGTTTTCCTAAGACACTGGGACAAACAGAAAATTTCTCTGGGTTGTCTGGGAGATTCTTCCTTATGTCACCATGATTTACTTGTTTCCCATCATCAGACAGGATGAGATAGGCTTGTGCTGTATCAGGATCGAGAGTCACATCCACTGCATACTGCTGGACCCTCTTCAGCTCAGCCTCAAATCAAATCAAATCAGGCTTTATTTATATAGCGCCTTTCGTGCAAAATTGCAATACAAGGTGCTTAACAATACAATGAAAATACAACAATACAATGAAAAAACAATAATACAATGAAAATACAACAATACAGCGAAAATAAACGGTAATATAAGGAAATGATAGTATAGGAAATAAGAGACATGATAGAACAGAGAGACCAGTGTAGCAGAGTAAAAGAGGGTAGATTAAAATAAAATGGATTAAGAGAATGCTAAACTAAAAAGGTATGTCTTGATTTGATTGATTTTATTTGGATCTCTTTTAGCCTATTGGCTAATCTTCCAAGAGTCCACATTAAAAACATTTAAGCATACAATAATTCATATTATACAACACATAATTATTGACACACATATATCATATACATACATGCATGACACATATAACCTACATACATTGACACTTATCCCGTATGGACCTACATATATACACATATTAATCTACATGTGTTCACTCTACAAACCTACTGACAGTGCAATACAATAGTATGATGATAACTACATTTAAATCTTGAAATCTTGCAATCAACAATCCAACCGCCGTACTGTTCTTGAGTGAGTTATTGTAATGAATTCCATAATTTAACAGTTCTGAAAATAAAAGTCCGTCTTCCCATTTCAGTTTTTATTTTTGGTAGTACATAATGATTTTTATCTCTTATTCTTATGTTAACTTGATGTTTATCACGTACTAATAGCAGTTTGTCCTTAATACTAACTGGCTTTTTAAACTTTTGAATTTTTGAAATTAGTACTATAGAATGTTGTCTCACATGCTCTACTACTGTGGGCCATCCCATTGTAATATGTAGTTCACTCACTCCTTTTTCAAACCCACACCTTAAGACCATTCTTGCTGCCTTGTTAAGTGTGATCTGCAGTCTCCTCATGTCTCTCTGAGCTGCATTGCCCCACACTGCACAGCAATAATTAATATGACTATAGATTAGACTATGAGATATTACCTTTAGAATGTCTTTAGATAAAAACTTTGCAATTCGTCCAACCATTCCTGCCATTTTCATCACTCTTTTAGAAAGATCTGTAATATGAGCTATCCATGAGAGATTGTTTTGTATTTTAACTCCCAACAATTTGACTCCTGTAACCTCTTTAATTTGAACACTGCCATATGTTAAATACCATGGCTTTAATTTCTTCCTCTTTCTTGTAGTACATATAATCATATTTTTCGTTTTATTTACATTTAATGCCAATTTATTGTTTTCCACCCATTTGATGACACATTTAAAATCATTTGATAAATATTCATGCAACTGAGTTTGTGAATCTGCCACTGCAGTGATGGTTGTATCATCCGCAAACATATGTGCATTTGAGTTGGCTAACACTAAGGGAAGATCATTTGTGTATATAATAAATAACAATGGTCCGAGGCAACTCCCTTGTGGGATGCCACAGGTAATCATACGTGGAGAAGAAAAGGAGCCATTAACATAAATAGATTGCTTTCTACCGTTTAAATAAGATTTCATCCAATTAATAGCATTCTTACTGAAGCCATAATGAATTAATTTTTTAAGTAGAATTGTGTGATCTATCAAATCGAACGCTGCAGTGAAATCAAGAAGAAGTAACGACACAAGTTTACCTTGATCCAGGGCACTTAGCCACTCATCCGTCATATGTAACAGAGCGGTTTCAGTAGAATGATTTTTACGATATGCATGTTGAGCATGGGTTAGAAGGTTATTAGTTTCCATATATTTCCAAATGTGATCACTTACTACTCTTTCCAAAATTTTGCTTAAGGAGGAGAGTAAGCTAATTGGGCGACTGTTGGGTGCAGTAAAAGCTATTTTAGCATCCTTAGGAATGGGGCAGATTTTTGCATGTTTCCATTCTGTGGGAAACTTTCCTTGTTGCAAAGAAAGATCAAATAGATACTTTACAGGTCTAGCAATATATGGGGCTGCAGATTTCAACAATTTGTTGTCAATAAGATCGTACCCTGTCTTAAGATTTGTTTTAAAGGTGTTTACAGATTGTGATGCCCTCAGCTCCTCTGGCAGGCTGTTCCAGAGGCGAGGACCATAGACACTAAATGCTGCCTCCCCGTAGTTCTTTGTCCTCACCCTGGGAACAACTAAAAGGCCAGTGCCAGAGGACCTGAGTGATCTAGAGGGAGCATGCATTAAAAGCATGTCTGACAAATATTCAGGCGCTAGTCCATTGAGTGATTTGAACACCAATAAAAGGATCTTAAAATCTATTCTAGAACTGACAGGCAACCAATGAAGGGACTTTAGGACAGGTGAGATGTGTGCTGTCCTGGTCTTGGTCAGTACACATGCTGCTGCATTCTGAATGATCTGTAGCTTATTTATAGCTTTCTTAGGTAGACCGGAAAGGAGAGCATTACAGTAATCAAGCCTGCTAGTGATAAAAGCATGCATAAGTCTCTCAGTATCTGCCTGGGAGAGAAACGGTTGCACTTTAGCAATATTTCTAAGGTGATAAAAGGCGGTTTTAGTGAGATTACTGATGTGATATTCAAAATTCAAATCAGGGTCTAGAAGCACGCCAAGATTTTTTGCTAGGGGCTTGGCGTTTTGTGCCAAGGATTTTAAGTTAGTGCACAGTATCTCTCTCTGGACCTTTGCTCCAATAATTAAAACCTCTGTCTTGTCTTTGTTCAATTGCAAGAAATTTTGTGACATCCACAAGTTGATAAGATCAATGCATTGAACCAGTTTATCAATAGGGCTGATGTCATTGGGTGATAAAGAGATGTACAGTTGTGTATTATCGGCATAGCTATCAAAATTAATCCTGTGTTCTCTGATGATATTTCCCAGCGGCAGCATATAGACTGAACAACACAGGTCCCAGAATGGAGCCTTGAGGAACCCCACGTTATGCTAGTGTTAGCCGAGGAGTGGTCACCAATGGAGACAAAATAGTCTCTGCCGGACAGATAAGACCTAAACCAATCTAAAACTGAGCCAGAGAGGCCAACTGTCACGGTGAGGTGTGGTGAGGACCCAAATGCAGGACAGCGAGGCAGGTAGTGATCAAACCCCAAGACTGGGTGTTTAATATAACGGGTGCAGGAAACAACAGGTAAACAGAGACGGGAGCACTTAACTGACACGTAACAGGAAATAATGATCCGACAAAGACTGACTGGGGAACAAGACTAATATACACATGGGGAGGTGATTACAAATCAGAAACAGCTGGGGCAAACAGAGAACATGGCACGTAGAACTAGACAGGGAACATAATACACACAGAAATACAAAAACTAGACAATGAAGCAGGGACTGAAAGTCATAACCGTGACACCAACACTCTTCTGTAGTCTGTTAATAAGGATGTCATGATCGACTGTATCAAAAGCAGCGCTTAAGTCTAAAAGTACTAATATTGAAAGTTTCTTGTCATCCATGTTCATTCTCAGGTCATTTACAACTTTAACTAGTACTGTCTCAGTGCTGTGGTGAGGACGAAAGCCAGATTGAAACTTCTCAAATATACAGTTGAAATTTAGGTAATCATTTAGCTGTTTAAATACTAATTTCTCAAGAATTTTACTTAAAAAAGAAAGGTTTGAAATTGGCCTGAAATTGTTTAGCACTGAAGGATCCAGGTTACTTTTCTTTAGGAGAGGTTTCACAATAGCAGTTTTCAGTGCCAGGGGGAAAATACCAGTCAGCAGGGAGTTATTTATAATTGCTAGCACTTCATCCTCTAGACAATTGAACACAGTCTTAAAAAAGGTGGTGGGGATAGGGTCAAGTGAGCAGGTGGAGGGTTTTAGTTGCATCACTTCGTTCCTGAGTATTTCTTTATCAACAGCAGCAAAATCATTCATAGCAGTCTTAGGCAGAGGGAAAGTGTCCAAAGACAGGGGCTCACGCACATTCAGTATAACAGGGTTTAGATCCAATCTGATTTTTGTTATCTTGTCTCTGAAAAATGCTGCAAACTCTTCACATATTGATGTTGAGGTGATGAGAGAGTGGCTTTTTGGAGCTGGATTTATGAGGCTGTCAATAGTTGAGAAAAGCTTCACTGAGTATCTCCTCCAGCTGAGCCACAGCTCTCCTCACCGTCCCCTCATATGATGAGTGGACACTGACTTCTGTCCAGTCCTTGGTGTGTGGAGGAGTGTTCAGGGATGGGAAGTTTTGGAGGAGGTGGAGGTGGTCTTCAGTGTGTGAGAGCTGCTCCACCTCAGCGGTTCTCTTCATCAACTCAGAGATTTCCAGTTCCAACTCTTTGATGAAGCCTTCAGCCTGTTTCTCTGTTGTTTTCTGCTTCTCTTGGATCGTCTCAATGAGTTCAGCCTGGCCTCTCTCCACAGACTGCATCAGAGCGGTGAAGACCCGCACACTGTCTGCTATCTCTCTGTCTGCATCTTCCTTGCTGAGCTCTACTGAGTGTTTGATCTCCTGAATCTTCAGTCGTCTCTCCTGGATCATCTGCTGAATTTCAGCCTCCGTCTTCCCCAGCTCAGCCTTCTTTTCTTCATATTCTTCTTTCAGAGGAACAATATGATGTGGCTTGTGGTCCAAAGCAGTGCAGAGCATACATACACATATCTGGTCGGTCTTGCAGAACAGCTGGAGGAGTTCATCATGATCTTTACAGATCCTGTCGTCCAGGTTCTCCAAAGGATCGATCAGCTTGTGTCTTTTCAGGCCTGCGATTCTCTGATGAGGCTCCAGGTGAGTGTCACAGTAGGAGGCCAGAAAACACCAGGCAGGACTTCAGGGCCTTCAGTTTGGTCCCAGTGCAGATGTCACAGGGAACTGGTTCTCCTGGTTTGGCACATTGTTGGTCTGAGCAGCTGCTGGCTTTCATTTGAGCTGACTTTCTGAACTGAGCAGCCATCTCAGATATGAAAGTATTGACCCGCAGCAGAGGTCTTGTGTTGAAAAGCTCTTTACACATGGGACACTGGCACTGGGCATTAATATCCCAGTGCTGTGTGATACAGTTTTTGCAGAAGTTGTGTCCACATGGTATGGCGACTGGATCAGTGAATACATCCAGGCAGATGGAACACAGAAACTGCTCTTCAGAGAGGAGACTGCTGGCAGCAGATATATCTAGACACTGAGACCTAAAGTGAAAGTCTGAAATGTCAACATTGTAATTACATAATTCTCTAATATCCGCATAAAAATATCAAAGTTAGATAAATAGTTAGATAATAAAATGAAAACAGGGAAACATCCTATCTGGATACAGCTCAATGATGTGTTATTGCTCTCTTTAAACACAGTAAATATTATCTTCTGTACTCACCTGTGTATGTCTAAGACTCTGCTGTATTTTTGAGAAAGGCCTGATGAACCTAGTTTTATTTTTCTTTCGAGAGAAAGAGAGAGTTTTCTCATCTGCAGCAGTGCTGTTGCTCTGAGTTACTTTCAGTTTCACCTCAGGAATGTGATGTTGAAACACTCTTGTCTATCCAGTGTTGCTCCGCCTCTTTCAGCTGATGGATCCTGCCCTCTGGTGGCCATATTGGAGGTCCACAGCTCATGGCAACAGTGGCTGAGAACAGCTGATTGCATTTCTAATCTTATGACTTGTCTGTTTCATCAGTGTGAAATAGACATGATGAATTGCGGTTCTCTATCCATTGATTACCTTTAGAGTTTTTCAAGCTTTGATATCAGTCAAATGTAAAATACTTTAAGCATGCAGGAAAATAACCATACAAGCTTTTTCTACTGGCTTATATTTATTTCAATAAGTTCTTTTAATGTGAGAAACATACTGTACTTACTTTACTTTGGCTCTTCACTCCATCCGGGGCATGAGACATCTACAGCAGCCCTCCACCTCGTTCTTTCTTTGGCAGCACGGTCAGCTTCACCCCAGGAAATCTTCATCTTTGTCAGCTGAGCCTCTACTGTCCTGCGCCATGTTTAGGTTGGCCAGGTTTACTTCTGCCAGGTGGTGCCTGTACACCACATACACACCTGCATCAGCATTCATTTCTATGTTAACATCTAGCCGGCACATAGAGATGTCTGTGTGTTGCTTCCCATGTGGTGTTAAATGTAATAGTATCACTCTATTGGTTTCAAGCACCAGTTACTGCCAGCATACTGTCTGAAGGCCTACCAACATTTGTAGTGGTAGTTCGAGATACAGCTCATTCACTTGTATAATCAATGTAGGGAGCATGCTGCACAACAGATTTGAAAGCAACTCACTGCAGAGTTAAGGGACTGTCTCAGAGTTGCATTAAACGATACCTCACAGAGTTAGCTGCTCAACCAAACTGGACATGCAGAAACTGTAAAGAAGTTTCTAGAATATAGCCATATAATATATCCAGAATATAGCCAGTATAATTGCATTAGCTGATAAAGACCCATTTGTATCTCTGTATACAAATCAGAATAATCTGTGGCATAACAGTTCAAATACATCAGCGGCCAAAACTGGATGCCTATTTGAGTTGATTCTATTCTGTTGCATAGTTGCATATAAAGACAGGCAGCATCAAAATACTTAACTATGTTCAACAACGGGCAAGCTACATTGGCACAGACAGATGTAAAGAGTATCAGCAAACAACATGCAGAATTCCCAATCCTGCCAATGGCTTTCCATCTCCTCTAGCTGATGACGACTTTGACATAATATGGAATGGCAGGTGTTTGAATGACATTATCACTGATTTGCATCGTGGGCTTCTACAAACCAGTTGCAAAGACAGGTCTATATTCATTTGCTCTGTCTCTTTAAAGTCAGCAGCTCAGGAGGGCTTTTTAGCATTCTTCCAAGTCTTCCCAAAGAATCAGAAAACTGGTAGAAATTTGATAAAGTGATAATACCAGTTTATAGGATATCCCATAGATATGGCGAGATAATAAGAGATTTATCTCTTACCTCTTCTCATACCCCATTTGGACTCATTGTTAGCAGCAGGAGGCCTAGCAACGGTAGCTGGCTGTTTCAATTGACAGCTGACTCTGGAGTCAGTATTCTCTGCAGGTCCAAGTACTACAGGTATGTAACAGACAAATTATATATAGGTCCAAAATTGCCAAACTTACCCTTTAAAGGATAAGTCCTAAAGGAAGTCCTACAAACCTGCTAAAGTCCCTGTAACCTTTTCTAACATTTTTGTTGATGTTAGATTCTGTAATACTGAACATACTGAACTGTGCATGTTAAACCTGAATTTGAGCCATAGAACAGAAATAGTAATTTTATCTCTCTTCAATTACCCTATATTACAACAGGATGTGTATCAACAATATTCAGATATGGCTGCATCCCCAACCACAACATTGATTGGAGGAGTTTGGTTTCCTCCTTAATGGTGGACTATCGTGATGTGTGTGTAGTTTATTGTACTATTACTGCTGAACAATTCAAATGAACCAGAAGCTCTGCTTACCTCCACCTGCAGCTTCACTCGCAGTACCACTCTTACGACTTTTCACATGTGACAGCTGACTAAATCTTTTCAAACAAACACTGCAACTGTATGGTTTCACTCCTGTATGGATTCTCATGTGTGTCGTCAAATTTACTTTTTCACTAAAACTTTTACCACAGACTGAGCAACTAAATGGTTTCTCCTTTGTGTGGAGTCTCATGTGTATCTACAGAGGTCCTTTTTCAATGAAATCTTTACCACAGACCGAGCAACTAAAGGGCCTCTCCCCAGTATGGCCTCGCATGTGTATAACCAACGTCCCCCTACTCAAACTACTGTTACAAACTGAGCAGCTACAAGGCTTGTCACCTGTATGGCTTCTCACTCACTGCTCCACTCTGGCTAAATTGTTTACCACAAACTGAGCAACTAAAAGCTTTCTCTCCTGTGTGGAGTACCATGTGTCTTCAGATGTCCTTTTATGCTAAAATAAAAAATAAATAAATCCAATTTTAAAAATTGTTCACTTATTCATACAATCTTCTTCGAGCATTGTGACAATTGTTTTGGTTGAGATTTGGTTGAGAGGTTGAGATATGGTTCTTGGTGGATTATCTATTATGCCGATTTGTCATAAGGCCCTATAACGATTCATGTTCTACCAAGTATGTAGCCCACCTTTGCCAACAAGCCAGCCAACATTAAATTGCCATTTTTGTGTGTGTACTGTGTGAATAGACGTCTACCAACGTACAACGTTATTAATGCAAATGCAATCTTAATGGGGCATGATAAACTTGTTAAACCTTATTTCTCAGTAGCGTATCACCTATTGGTGAAAACTACCTGCACTTCTGTTGAAAATTCTGTTGCCGTTTTGTCAATTGCTGCAGAATTCAAAAACATTTAACATCCGGTCATACATTTCAAAATAAAACCCGTATTGATGAACATACGCTGCATAGTTTTTTGGGTAATACGAAGTATTATTATTTAAAGAGACCATTGTAGAAAATAAAAGTACTATTTTCCCCAAAATGCGGTGTACACCCAAGTACACCTTTTGGAAGAAAGGTAACTACCGTTCTTCCAAAATGTAAACATTTTAGGCTTTTATTTTGAAAGCCAACGAGACCGATATTCCACTATTTATTTCATTATCTTGACAACTTGACGCACCTCTGAGAAGGTTTGTGCTCGTCAGTGGAGCTGTTGCAGTCATATGAAATTGGGAATTATTGTTTGCACAGCTAGCTAGTCGCTACTGTTCCACTCATTGTATGAAAATGTCCAGAGTCCAAATGCTGAGAGTGTTGGTCAACCAGCGGTTAACTGCTGCTGTTGAAGAGATATTTGGGCTAATTGAAGAAACGATAGAAGAATACGAAGAGGAGATTGATCGACAGCGCAGGCTGCTGGAAGATGTTCTGAGGCCCGAGGTGCAGATAAACAAAGCAGGTTTGCAGGGTTTTTTACGTTATACTTACTCCATTGGTCTTATGAAAGTCATAGGTCACCCCTTTTGCACTATTTCATAAGGTCATACCTTTGCGCTAGCTGGCTGAACAGGTGAGGTAGATTCTATTCATTAACGTTAGCGAATGGCTAACCGTTAGCTTTCCCGTTACGTCAAGCCAGGATAGTCAGCCATAGAGATATAACAGTAGAGGGGACATGTCATAGAGAATTCCTATTCTGGAATGGGACCATATGGCAGCCATCTTACCTGGGTACACTTCTCAGCTGACTGTCATTGGAATCAATGGTGAAAGTGGCTTATGCTGCCATTATAATGCTAATATTTTTTTATTGAGACATCACTACTACTTTTTATTTAGCTCACTGTATGCAAGACAACTGTGACTGTCTAAAATGGTACCAAACATGAGCATTTTTTGTAGTCTGTAGATAAAAATAGCTAAACTATGTTAAGTAATTATGTTTTCAATCATAAAGATTATCTTCTGAAAGTATTTTAATGGTGCATTTACTTTACAGAAACTATGAATCCTATTTTCAAGAAGACTTTATAATTCTCAGATTTCTTTGGTACTCTTTGGTACTGAGTAGTTGTATTAAGAGTATATATGAAAATCTGCTTATTTTTAATGTAAAACCCCCAAATGATCTGTTGTTGTAACAATAGACAGATGTTGGCAGCAATTAAATATCAACATCACTGAAACACACCTAACAATACACCCAGATAAAATATACAATAAAAGGCAAATGTAATGCCATTAAGTGGTTAGTGTGACAGCTTTAAGCCAATTTAAGCAGGTAATAATGGACATAGGCCCTCACTTTTTTTTCACTTTATTGGCATGACATCTTAGCCTACAATTAAGATTACAATCCATAAAGAAATAATTTATATAGATGCCATCATGTAAACAAGTAGGCTACTACAGTAAAAACAAACATCTCTACACTTGAATCAACTTAAAATCCACAGTAGCCTACACAGATATGCAAATGAATGTCCTCTCTGTCTGCCACCACGCGCCACTATGTGTCACTTCCATCATTAAGGTGCGTCTTGGCAGAAATAGCCTGCAATTAATTAAAAAAAAATCGCAGCATTTTCAGCAGCGGTGCCGCTACTGAGTACTATACAAATACTATAGAAAACACTATAGAACGTATTTTTAGCATGGCGGGTCGCGACTTTACGGCGGCGACCTGCCACAGTAGAATATAAACACTGGTTGGACATAATGCTGAATGATGTGTGCTGATTGTTCTCAGAAACAACATGTTTGTATGGCAGCAGAGAGCTAGCCAACTAACATACAGCTGAAATGTAGTAGCATATAAAACAGCCTCTATCTTCTACTCTACTGACGTGTGGAAGTTGATGCCAGCTTCTCTGGTCTCTTTGGTCCTTTTAGTGCAGCAGTTTGGTCCAGATCAGGACAACAGTGGTTGCTTCCCATAGACAGCTGTTGTAAACTGTACCCAGGTAAGATGGCGGACGGTTATCCCACAGTCTATGACGTAATGTCCTCTCTAGTGTTATATCTCTATGGTAATAGCCAGGTGGAAGTTCGACGATTTTGCCTTCAAAATAAAGGCGTACAATCTCTCACTTTTCGGAAAAGAGTAAATATGGAGGTGTACAGAACAACAAAACTCAGGTATTTCCTGATTAAACTAGAACTAGAACAACTAGCTAGAACAAGAGCTCTACCAGGACTCAAGTCAGTCAGAATAACCCACCACTGAAATGCCCTGTGCTTGCCAAGCATATATTCAACTACAAAATGTACACCAGACAACTTGGAAGGATGTTCATTGTCTTTCATTTCAACCCACATCTGTGGCTCAATGACTCTTAAACACTATAGAATGGGAGCTCCAGTACTCAGTGTCAGATGGTTGTTGCATTTTCGAATGCATTGTTGTTGTTTGTGTTCTGTGATAAATGCTACTTGCAGCAAAAATAGAGATAGCAACCAAATCCTCTCTGAAAGATTAATTGATGCAATGCCAGTCCCAGCCCAAATAAAGGCAAATATGTTACAGCAGCTGACTTGTAGCACTGATTAGTTTCTCCCTCTCTGGTTGAAGGTGTGCTGATCAGTGAAACCAGCTGCTGTAGTGTTTGGTTGGAATGGAAACCTGCAGACTCACATGGCACAGGACTGGACACTACTGGCTTTGCTTTGAGGGAACATTGCTTTTAATCATCAGTGTATCTCTTCGGGCTATCTGTTTGACAGGCAAAACAAAGTGGCCAAATCACTCCCACTGGTGTGGAATGTAACACAAACAATACATAGCAGCTGCAAGTATACACACATTTGTATGCAATGACGTGTTGAATTGTGTTTCTACAGGCAAGTTTGACTTGGTTGTAGTATACAGACACTTTAATGGTTAAGGTTGAAATTTCCTCTTGGTTCACTGTGCCTCCCGACAAACACATTTTTTTGAAGAGGGAGAAGCTTGTAAAATAGTGTGAAATGGGTAACCTGGTTTATATTTGTATTGTTATCGACACAGTTGTTGATTATTAACATATCAACTTTAAAAGTAGCAACAGCCTTAAGTTAACTGCTTGTATTATTTTTTGCCCTGCCCGTTAGCCCCTCCACAGCTCTTTTTCCACCAAGTGGAGGATCCCCCTGAGCAGCAGGAGTGGAGCCCCACTCTGGACCAGGAGCCCCGACACATTAAAGAGGAACAGGAGGAACTCTGGACCAGTCAGGAGGAAGAACAGCTTCAAGGGTCGGAGGAGGCCGATATCATCAAGTTCCCATTCACTCCTGTCCCTGTGAAGAGTGAGAATGATGAAGAGAAATCCCAGTCTTCACAGGCAGAGCCTCTAGCTAGCACCTCGACAGAACAGATGACAGATCCAGCTTGTGATGTACAACCAGCTAATGATGGCCAGCTTCTTCCTTCAGACTGTTCTGACATTGAGACTGAAGGCATTGATGGTGAATGGAAGGAGACTGGTGAAGCTCAGTCAGTGGAAAACAATAATATCCTTGTAAATCATATGCTATCTTCCGGGGAGAGACCATTTAGTTGCGTGGTTTGCGGCAAAAGTTTTAGTTTAGAGGAACACATGAACAGACACATGGTAATTCACTCAGAGAAGAAACGATTTAGTTGTCCATTTTGTGGCAAAGGATTTAATAAGAAGGGAAACATGCAGGTGCACATGAGACGCCACACAGGTGAGAGGCCCTTTAGCTGCTCGGTCTGCGGCAAAAGCTTCGACCACAAGGGGAACATGCAGACGCACATGCGCCGCCACACGGGGGAGAAACCGTTCGGCTGCACGGTCTGCGGCCGGAACTTCAGCCAGAGCGGCGCGCTGGTGACGCACATGAGGCGGCACACCATGGAGAAGCCCTTCAGCTGCTCGGTGTGTGGTAAAACGTTCAGCCAGAGCGGCACGCTGGGCACGCACATGAGGAGCCACACGGGGGACAAGCCGTTCAGCTGCTCGGTGTGCGGCAAGCGGTTCAGCCAGAGCGGCGCGGTGGGCACGCACATGAGGAGCCACACGGCGGAGAGGCCCTTTGGCTGCTCCGTCTGTGGCAAGAGCTTCAAGGAAAAGGGAAATTTGAACAAGCACATGCGAGTTCACACGGGGGAGAAACCGTACAGCTGCAGCGTGTGCTGCAAAAGCTTCAGCTGGCTGTCGCACGTCAAACGGCACAAGTGCGGGACGGAGAGCGGCAGCAGGTGAAGCTGCTGGTTGAAGAGAATTGTTCAGCAAACCCTTATAGTCTATGTTGTGGTTAGATTCAGCCTCATATGAATACTGCTGATACACAGATTTGACTAAACAAAGTGCCTAGTCGTGTTCCAATTGGCAAATATAAAATATGTGTAGTATTTATTTAAAATATAATTAACTGTGTGAACTTTCCCAGAACAGTAGTTTTTATAGATAAGGTGATAAGACTATACTCAATTTCCCCACAGCAGTCTTATTTTTATTAACTTATCTTAGTTTATTATAATGAAATGGTGTCAAAAAGGAGCATTTGGATCACGTGTACAAGGAATTAGAAACAGGAGAACACAAGAAAGATCAATGTTTAACCGGTGTTTAATGTCAGCCACTGCCAGTGTTTTAGAGTCCAAAGTGCTAAAAGACAACAAAGCAAAAGAGCAAGTGGCTGGTAGAGAAGACAAACTATCACAAATGGAATTGACCAGCATGTGTGTGGTGGTCATATCCCAGCCTGTATGTAGGTATTTGCACATAATGACCAGTAGAAGTGGCTCGGGTATCAGAAATTCAATTTCTGTAAGGAGGAATGTCAGTTTGTCAATGGTGTCGTCAAGATTAATGCTGCGTTCAAGTCATATTGGGTTTACTGTAAATATGAGATGCCAGCCAGGGGAAAAAATGGTCACATTGGCCTCAATGGTAAAGTAGGACATGCAGGGATGCAGTGGGCAGACATGACATTGACTCCACAGCAGTCCAAGGTAATAAATATAAAAATGATCAATTATATTTGCACTAATACAATAAACCCTTGCGACGAAAAGCGAGCAATATCTGCTGCAGTTTGTTTATGGTGAGTTTTAAATCTATAAATAAATATGGTTTTGGATGTGGCCATTCCAAGGAACCCTTCCACTTTCCATGACACGAACGCAGCAGAACAACAGCTAGATATCACTGCCGTACTGGGGAAAAAATCTCACAATTTATGCAGATTTTTACATTCCCATACTCCTCCGTGTGTATGAATCAATTCTGTGACCTTTTGACCTGGAAACCCGTTCACAACCCTCTAATAATTTCCACACATGCATGATTCACCCTCTGAAACAAAGCTGGTATCTTTATTCCTGAAATGTTTGATGAAGATGATTTGATAAGAGAGGAAGTGAGAAAGAGAAAGAGCTAGCTTGGATTAAAACAGAGAAATGGTTTTAGGAACTGAATGAATAAAGCTCAGCAGTGGAGAGAGTGTTGATACATGCCAGATCAGTTTCATATTCAGAATACAATTGTTAATATACAGTCAGCCACATTATTGATATAGATTAATACTGATCACAGAAATGGTCTGCACAAATATCAAAAGTTGTGTATTGAGTGTAGTGTGGAGAAACGTGTATTTAGGAGAGGAGTGCTTCATAAAAGTTCCAAGCATAAAATGAGGAAGGTAGTAGACTGTGCACACTCTAACTTGTAGTTTATCGTAATCATGTCACCAGGAATTGCCTACATGTTTTTTGCCCTATTTTGCACACTTTATCTATTTTGTCTCTATGACTGTCATTCGCAAATTCATGGAAATTACAATTATTCCTTCATGAAAACCATCATAGATGAGAAATAAAAATGTCAAGAGTTGATTCATTTGTTCTGTGTTGATTTCAAGGGAAAAGTTTTTGAAAAGAGTATTTTGCTATTGAGCTGCAGTGAACGACACAACTCTCCATTGACCTATACCAACATACAAATGTAATACAAATATAGACTGATGAAAACATAGCAGACAACTAAGTTATCTGGTGTGAGTTTGGCGAGAGCTTCTTTGTATATTTTTGGCAGCTTTGGCATCTCGCATATGCTGTGAAAAATATATTTTGGAAAAAAAAATCTGCAAATTATTTCCATTCCCTACAGATTCGTCCTTAAATACTTTATTTTTCGCTGAAATACAGCTTCGTCAACAGGGATTATATTTTGAAGGATGTGACCGGAAGTCCTAGAGTTGGGTGCTCATACGAAAACAGGGGCACAAATTTATATGAACCCTTTTTAATAAACATATCTGGGTCGGTCACAAAGATAAGACAATCCACAGACCGTCTCGCGCACTTTTAAAGAGACGTTGAACTAACGCTTGAGAAGGTAAGGAGAAGTAGCGGTAACGTTTCTAAATGTTGCAGTGAAGGAGCTGCACGGTTGGACGCCATTGTTTCCTCTATAGCTGTTAAGATATGACAGCTAGCACGCGAGGCACAGTGACTGTCATATTGCTTTCATTTTGAACGCTGACGGACTTTGATAAAGTTAGCGTTTGTTTGTATCTCGTCAAATAAAGGTGTGTGAAAATATTCGATAAATAATATGGCGTAGCCGTCATGCAGCCTGTCACTGCTCCCTCAAGTTACTCCCGGTAAACTAGTTAACAGTTAGCTTAATTATATGTGTGTACTTTGACCCCCTCCAGTAATCATAGTAGAACATTATAGCCTGATAATCACGCCAAAGTTCACTTAGTTGGTTCACGTTGCTGTTTATCTTTTGTGGAAGAAGATGGTGAGACCCTATTCTAAAACATTAAATATTATTGAAGTAAGTGCTGCTTGGTGGATTGTTTTGTATGCCGAATGGACGAGTGGCTCCTAGGCATTCAGAAAAGGTCTTGAGTATTTTCTCAGTAGGCTAGTTTACGGCACCTTTGCAGTCAGATAACGTCGCATTAAAGTGCCAAACTTTTGAATGCAGCTTTGCGTGACGTTCACTCTGTACAAGCTGTTGATGTTTCATGTGCAAACACCAAGCCTTATTTTCATCAGGCAAGATAAAAAAAAAAAACATCACAAATGCTTTTATAAAACGAAGTAGCCTGTGGAGTGCAGTTGTTACTGTCTTTAGGTTTTATGAAACCATAGGCTATGAATAAGACAGTATTCTGCAAAGTCATTTTAGAGAGACAAGTAGCCTATGTCTGTCTAGAAAACGCTGCTTCAGTAGACAATGTAAGCATAATACGTTTAACAATTTTGCATAATAGATTATTATGAGATTGATTGTTGATTTAATTGAACAACTTCAAATCACAAATGCCTTCTTTAACAGCAGTAGCCTATGCCACTTGTATTTACAACAGAAGCGATTGCAGAGAGAAAATTCATAGTTTACACACTCAAAACTCATCAAGATGTTATAGTTAAACTAACATTCTAAGGATAAAGATGTTTCCCATCTCCCGCTTGTACTGCAATCTTTCTCTTCTCTTCTGTTTACATCCACACCCAACAAGCACAAAGAAATTTCATATTTTAGAAACAAACGCTTTAAGTGTGTGTGTGCGTGTGTGTGTGTGCGTGTGTGTGTGTGTGTGTGTGTGTGTGTGTGTGTGTGTGTGTGTGTGTTAATATTTAGGTGAAGTATGCTGACTGCTCATAGAGCTGTGAGACGTTCCCTCACACACTTCAGGAGTATCTCGACCTCTGTCATGGACTCAGGTAACACACATACACATACACACATATTTGTACCTATGCTGTTTCCCTCAGTCTGTCAGTGTGTGTCCATGGAGTAGCAGTGCATTCTCCTTCTGAACTCTGAACTTTCATTGGATTAAGATCCATTGGAAACAGGAGTTGTAACAAATCCAAAGATCTGTTATTAGCAGGGATACTAAAATAGAGTAGAGATAAAATTACTGGTGTAAAAATCTACTTAAAGTAAAAAGTAGTAAAGTTACTGAGTTACTTGGAAACAACTGTTTTTACATATGATCTTATGTAATAACATGAGAGAACAGAGTTCAAAATAGGTTCTTTTGTTTCTGCTGCGATGTTTATAGAGAACCTACAACATTTGTCTCTAGTGAATGTGATTTAAAATGTAGGGAAGTATAATACTCAATTCCAAACATACTTAAGTAAAAGTCAAATTACTGACTTAAAAAATAATCACAAATGTACAATAAAAACATACATAGAAAAGCTACTCTACTACTGTTCCCAAGTAGTGTTTGCCACCTGAAAGCTGAAGTGAACAGAATTTAATAGTAGTCATTTTATAGTAGGCAGCTTGTATCTAGTCTTTCCTATATGATGTGAATTCAGCAGTACTACAATTCAGCCACACAGTGGCAGAGGAGTCAAGCCAAGTCCCACTCTGGAAATATCTCTTTCTATCCCTCTCTCTCTCCTCCTCCTTCTTTCTCTCTGCCTGCGGCGTCCATCACTTCCATCCCTACCTCTATCTCTCCGTCCCTCATTTTGCCCCTCCATTTTTATTTTCGTTTAATCTCTGCTTCATTTGATAAACAGTAGAGAGACACAGGAAAAGCGAGAGAGAGAAAGACAGAGAGAAGATGGCATGTGAGTTAGGAGAGCCAGACCTGAACTTTCCACTCTGTTTCTCTCACTCTCTCTAGATATCCCTTTATCTTCCTCCCTCCCTCTCTCTCTATCACGCTCTCTCTCTCTCCTTCTCTGCTTCTATCCCTCTCTTTACCTCTCTCTACCTCCTATTCCTACTCCACCAGTTGATTTCCCAAAGAACATTAACCCCGTCCACCTGTTCTCCATATGAAAATTAACCAAACGCCTCCAGAGAAAGAATAACACTAGACCAGAGCCATAGATAACCAGAGTTTGTCCAGGTTATATCATGACTGGCATTTTGCTGCCCTGTCTAACAAGTGTTGGGTGTAACTATGGAACAATGCCCTCTATCCTAAGCATAGAATCACTAGTTGCTATAGCGATGGCCACGGAGCTGGACTGTGGAGCCAACATGGCTGCCACTGCACACTGCAACGGCCGAACTGTGCACGCGTACGACTCTGCCTCGGGCCAGAGGAAAGGCAAGACCAGGAGGGAATAACAGCAGAAACCAGTGTGTGTGTAGAGTGTTAGAGAAGGCAAAATAGAATTGTGTCTGTTTTGTGATGGAGTGGTCAGATAGTTTGAGTCCTGCTGAACTGAGGCTGTTAATCAGACAGGAAGATCCCAGAATAACCACCACTACTGGGTTAGCTAACGGTAAGACCCAATGCATCGCCTCAGTCCTCACTCTGAAGAGTTGCATGTGACATTGAAACCATGCATTCTTAATTGTGTCAGAGGTAAAGATGTTTTAAAGTAATAGTTGATGAGATTTTAATATAATTAAACATTGACTTTGATATTTGTTATCGCTGATTGCTATAACACAATAGTGATTCAACTCATATCCAGTTCATGAAAGCTTTTACATTTGCTGTTCTAAACACTCTAGTAGTGTCTGGTAGCTCCTCTGGCGCAGAGGAAGTGATTCGTTTTAGTTTGTTTGTAATAAACAGAAGAAGAACTGGGCAGTTAGCATGAGCAGCAATAGCCACCATGGCTGAACAGACGGAAGAAAAGAGAAACTCAAACTTCAGCAACAGAAAATCTAAGGAGAAAGACGTCACAGTACTGGACACACTGTTTGATTGACAGGTGACCTCTGGGAAGTGCAGTGCAGAAACACCACAGCAATGAGCGCTGAGCAACAAAGACGGAGACAAAATTGAACAAAAAAGGAGCTCACAGATTACCACTTCAACCAGATGTAAGCATTGTTTTGAAAGGGAAACATGACACTTCCAAGCACTCAACAGCATTTATGAGGGAAGACCTGTTTGGATCTGTAATTCAGCATTTGTTAAAATATTTATTGCAGCAGGAAAGAAGTCCATCAATCATGAAATGGCTACAGGTGAAGTCCCCATGTACTGATTAAAGTCTGAGAGATTGATGACATGGAACACCTTAGATTTGCTCTGAGGTTAGATGAAGTTTTTGAGAGGAAATGGGAAAGTGGTTAACTTACACATCTCAGTGATAAATTATGTTCTCTTTTTTATTGTGATTTGCTTACCCTTCTTTTTTAAATGGACTGTGAAACTCAAATGTAAAAATGTGTAAGACATTTTATTAGACTCCTCATCATTTTGTATCCAAGATGACTTGACTGAGCAGCCAACTATGTTCCTCACCTGTTCTTTGTGTGGGGGAATAAAAAAAGAAAAATGAAAACAATAAGTATTGATAATATACAGTATATTTATGAGGGGAGCAACTGACCAATATTTACTTGATTTATTTGATGGATTGGGATGATACAACATGCAATAAATGTGTCTGTTTGTTTGTTTGTTTGTTTGTTTACCAGGATACCAGCAGGCTAATACAGTCATCCTGCCCAGTCATCTGGCCAATGACTTCCAAACGTTCTGTCGCAGTAACCCCGCCCCCTTGCCGCTCCTTTATCGCAGCCAATCAGGAGAGACTTCCTGCCCTCCTCTTGCTAGAGACACTGACATAAGGTAAGACTAATGTACTAAGTTGACTAAGGTAAGAATAGTTTTGGCTATGCTGGAAAAAGTAGTGAACGTCAGTCATTTTTGAACAAACTATTTAAAAAAGTAAATGTTAATCTCATCAAATGACTCACTGCTCAGATATGCAGGTCACCTATTTAATTGGAGTGATCATAATAAAAAATAATGATCAGAATCACTTTAAAGTAATAATCAGCGACATTATCATATCAATAAATGGCATTTTGATACTTTCTATCTGATTGCCTAACACAATAGTGATTAAACCTATACTCAGTTCATGAAAGCTTTTAGTCTAGCCAATGAGCGTTTAGCACCAAAGATAGAGACAAAATAAAAAAAAATAAAAAACAAGGATCTCACAGATAACCACCAAGAGCTACTTTGACATTATTGGATTTTATTCTGTTATTTTTCTCCATATATTAGTCACAATGTGAGGAAAAAGTGACCTCAAAAACCTGCCGCAAGCAGGTTTCAATGAAGAATGCTGACAGGATGTTTTTCTGCTAGCTGAAATGCCAATACAGAAACTTTCTCCTCCACACCATGACAAAAGCCTGGTGAAGAAAAACAACAGACTAGAATCCAAAATGTCAAAGTCTCCCTTTTACTCAGCTGAGGAAACCTACAAGTCGATATAGCGCTGTGATCCTCCTTGTGATGAATGATTTTCCACAGTGGTTGTTAATGTGAAATCTGCCGACATCCATTTATACAGAGGTGAATCATTCCAAAGTCTTAGTTTAATCTATGTTTATGACTTCTCTCTCTAGAGTCTGTTTCTACTGGTATTATAATACTTTAAGGAACACCCTAAGCCTAAACCTGTGTGGGATAGAGATAAACCTATGAAACCATAATTTATATTTATATAGAAAACACACCACACCACACCACACTCCAGCACTCCCATTTGAAAGGTGACTGCTCTATTCAGATAACAGTGCAGTGCAGAATTACATTGAGCCTGAACTGACCAGTGACAAACATGCTTTTCAACTGAAATTAATGTAGCACATCCCTTCAAAGTAATTTGACCTTTTTAAAATGTCCACGTCTATGATGTTTGTAGATTTATTTCTCTCTGTCTCTGTCTCCAGGAGGGACATCTCTCAGTATTGTGTATTTGAGGGGGGTCGCCTGGTGAAAACAGTCTCCAGTCTGCAGAGTTACAGCACTGAGCCAAGGTAAATCAACAAAGACAGACAGACAGACAGACAGACAGACAGACAGACAGACAGAAGCAGGTTGATGCAATTCAAACAGATAGAGGCAGGCCACTGTGATTCACTGATCAATATATGGTGGCCAGTAAGGTTAATAGCTTTCTATTATATTTATACCTGGGGCTGGGCAGACTTGTTTAAGGTCACAGTACCCTCCCAATCACTTGACAGATGGACACTGGCAATTGCGGAGTGTACTGCTGTAATCGAGCAGCAAAACAAACCCTCCCCTAAACAACAGATAGAATGAGAGGTGGAGCAGTTTTATCAATATAATAGCAAAGATAATGTTAACATACAGCAGGTAGTCCACAGCCATCTTAATACTTCAAAATGATGGGTTGATAAGATTTTAATTTTTAATTAAAGTAATGATTTGTTTTTGTTTTTTTGGTTGTTTGCTGTAACTGTTGTGATTAATGTCCCATGTCCTCTTGTATGTTGTGTTTGTGTTTTTGCCCTCTACTGCAAATCAAATTTCCCCTCGAGGGACAATAAAGATCTGAACTGATTCACTTGATCATTAAATAAACCACCTCAGAAAGCGTAGCATAAGTTCAGTGATCACAGTAGTCTATGGGTATACAGTATGTGAATAACATGTGAAGAGAGGCACCACTGAATGTGCTGAAGTAGTTTAAATTAGCCTACTATAGATAATCTAGTTTTTAGGTCCTGTAATGTTCCCCATTTCAAGAATTCATGCCTAATTTACACGTTGTGCACCCCAATAAAAAAAAGCAACATCATTTGTGAATATCTACCTGGCTTTCTTATGAGCAAGCAACTCCAGAGATGAGGAAGTATGCATGGAAATTAAATGCTTCTTTAGATACATTTGGTCATTGAATTGTAGAGTGGTCAATTGAGTTTCTGTTATAGTTGTTGGCCGGTTTTAGCCACTGATTCATGTTATAGTTGTTGGCCGGTTTTAGCCACTGATTCAGAGTGGGCAGCCTGTCACCGGGAGGCAAACTCCACCCCACCAGAATGTCACCCCCTGACCAGGAGCCCTCAAACGAGCACGCCCACTTAGACGGCTTGCAAATCTTGCTTTGTGCTCCTAGCAGTCTCACCTCTCCTTGTTGCTGTCCTGGTCCTAGGGCTGCATCAGAGCAGCAGGCTGCGGAGCATGGCCAGTGGTCAGACATGGTGTGTTTCTATCTGGGCTGCAGTTTTGGCTTTGAGGGCAGACTGAAGAAAGCTGGAGTTCCTGTCAGGAATGTGGAGCAGGGCAGAAACGTCAGCATGTACAGGGTATGGTACAGATACATTAGAATACCTTTAAAGGTGCTATGTGTAGCATTTGTAAACATCAAAATCCATGATACCTTGGTATAATTACTGTAAACAAATGAGACCATTGTGGAGATGATTGATAGCCTCTATCTCACATGGTTGCTTTCTGTTGCAGAGAGGATTTTGATTCTACGCCATATGATTTTTTATAAAGTACAATAGGAATGCCTTTCTGAGCATGCACACACACACACACACACACACACACACAGTGAACTCTGTAGGTGTTTGGACAGCAACACACTGTTGATGTTTTGGCTTCATCCTCTTTGTTACTTACAATTTTATTGGTTGCATAACATACAAAGTCATTGCACCTTACAATGCTGCACGTGTGTGTGTGTGTGTGTGTGTATGTGTGTGTGTGTGTGTGTGTGTTTTTCTAGACTTCAGTCCCCTGTGTTTCAGTAGGAGTGTTTAGCTGCCCCCTAGTGGTCACTATGCGTCCCGTTCCTGCTAGCATGTTGAATGAAGCCGTGCAGATTACTCACCTCAACCCGCTAGCACATGGAGCTCCTATACATATTGGGGACCCTGGTACACACACACACACACACACACATACATACATACATACATACATACATACAGAATAACCATCTTAAGCACATGCAGAATAGCACATGGAGAACCTGTTCACATAGGAGACCCAGTACAGTACACACTACATGAATGTGTTTTTGTATATTCGTGTGTGTGTGTGTGTGTGTGTGTGTGTGTGTGTGTGTGTGTGTGTGTGTGTGTGTGTGTGTGTGTGTGTGTGTGTGTGTGTGTGTGTGTGTGTAGCTCTCCTAGGCATACAGGACCTGTCCAGACCAGACTATGGGGACCAAGTAGAGTTGCAGCCTGGTGATGTTCCAGTCTTCTGGGCCTGTGGAGTGACGGCTATAGAGGCAATACTCAGCAGCAGTGAGTAATCCCATTAGCTGATGCTGTATTCAAGTCATATGAGAATAACCATCAGAACAACTTGATGGTTAAAAACAATTTCTTTAAACTTAGTACAGCTGTTGTTCAGAACCATGTTTTATCTGTCGCTCTCTCTCCAGAACCTTCTTTGGCGTTCAGTCACTCACCAGGCTGTATGTTCATGACCGACATTCCTGACTCCTCCCCTTCCCCCATAACTCCTCCCGCCGACCCCGCGGCCCCTCCCGCCGCCGACCCCGATCCCGAGCTGATCCCGCTCTGCTTCCCGGTATCCCACAATCCCTTGTTTTACAGCCTTGCATCTCAGAGGGCAGTGGGGCGGATCAGACGGCTGGAGACTATTATTGGAGAGGACCCAGGTATACACACACAAGCAATAAGCTTCATAGGTATTTGTGGCGGTGATGCACTGTTTGATGTGTTGGCACTATACTCTTAATGTGGATGTGAAATGACACGGTGACTGAGGATGAAGTGCAGACTGTCAGCTTTAATTTGAGGGTATTGTCAGCCATATCTCATAAACACTTAATGAACTAAAGCCCTTTTGTGCATGGTCTTCCCGTTTTTTGTTGCCAAAAATATTTGGACAGAATAAGATTATATTCAGTAAAGTACTCATTTCTCATTTGTAGTCAAACATTCTTACTGTGAAATGACTTCCTGAAGTCTGCGACCCTTTTGAGTCTTAATAAGTTATTGTCAAGTTCGCTTATCAGCCTTTTTGCATTTCAGCGTATCTCTATGAAAATGTAGCTGTAACTCAGATTGGCTCTTATGGGACACCGGCCAAATCCAGACACACTCTCTTTTGACGAGGTTTTCAGTCTTTTAGGGCAATTTTTTCAAAGAGTTTCCTGCCAAAAGTCAAGTGATGTGACATTGTAAATATTTGAGAAGCTAAATGTGAAGATGATTATGGGAGTTGTGTGAAAAATCATGCTAAAATGTGAAGATTAAAGTTAAATTTTCACAGAAATACAACTTCACTTCCTTCTCGTTTCCAGGTGAGCGAGGGATCAGAGCCTTATTCGTTCAGGATGAACTCCTGCGCTCCTGCCTGGCGCTCTCCCACTCCTCCTCTGTTGCCATAACAACAGGCTTCCCCACGCACTACATGCACAGGTACGTACACACACATACACATACTGTAGGTACACACACTTCTCACACTTTTTTCTCAGAAGTTTTCTCTCTAAAGTTTTCAAAAGCTCCTTTTTTTGTGTTTGTGCTTTGGCTACTTTACACTACAAGCCTACAGTGTTTCAGTCAGCTTACTTTACATTGCAGGAAGGCTTTGCAGACCATAGTTGATAGAATTTAATCTCAGCTTCTCCCAAATAATTTGGTAATCCATTTCCTCAGCCCTCCCGATGAGACAGACGGGCCCCCCGGAGCCATCACCATGGCAACCATGCTGCTGGCGCTAGGGAAACAGGTGACGATGATAACGGACAGGAGAGCCGTGGAGGTGAACCAGGCCATCATAGAAGAAGCTGTGAGCACAGGTGGGAGGGAGATGGACTGAAACATTTTAATATTGTGATTCAACTCAACACAAGCAAGCAGCAACTACACTTGAATTAGGGTTAGGCCTGATTTAGGCCTAGTTTGGCCTTCTATTAAAAATCAGATATGGTCCAGTCAGTGTTGTTCACCTCCAAAATGATGGAGGTTCCTTCCTGACCGCAGCTAGTCAATATGTTTTTATTTCTCTGGAGAGTTTTAGTGTCCCATGACAGTTGCTGTTTCAGAGGCTTTTCCACCCTGACAAGGATACAATTCTGGGGGAAACGCTGAATCCTTCTATTTTTTTTTAAATTTTGGGTTGTGAAAGCAGCTTCAGTCAGCCTTCAAAAACTCATATCAATCAAATCCATAAATACTGTGGTAGGTGCATTTATTCATGCTCTTGAACTTGCTGTCCAGTTATATACATGGGCTATAGTAACCAATGCTGATATAATATAAATTAAAATGGAATGTGCAACAGCAGACCAATACAAAACAGTAGTGCACAAAGCCTGTTATTGTTAGAAAATATGTTTGTGACATTCTTTAAATAGCAACCGTCTCGTCTCTACTTACATCTGTGACCACCACCCCCCCCAAGGTGTGCTGAAAACCGCAATCCCATTGGTCACCTTTGAGAACACCAGCCCAGACTCCGCCGTCCACTTCCTGTGTCACCATGGAGACCCCAGCAAGCCCAGGTGAGCTGACCTGTAACATCAGCATGCCTTACGGCTCAGGACACACTAAATCACCACTGATTTTTCTAGATCAGACCGAGCTGGTGCTAGTTTGGGTCGGTCGTACAGATCCTCGTGTGTGAGTGGTCAGGACTCCTCCTGATCCAGTCAGGGCCATCACCGTCATTTCAAACATGTTTCATTTTTATGAATTGAATCTCTGCAAGTCTTGACATCACTGGCTCAAATCTGAACAGAGATCAGCAAGAGTTGAGCACGAAAGAAGGAAAAAAATCCAGGAAGTGTGGAAAGAAAATTGTTCCACCTCCATGTTTGTTTTGGCTCTGTGTTGTAGTAGTGCGAGAGGTCGTGTTTTCACCAGATTTGGGCGTTAAAACTTGGGTAGTGTGTTCCCTAAACCCAACTGTACGTCAATCTGTGACACAAAGCGTACTGTAAAATTCTATATGTTTTGGAGACTTTGAATAATACCTAAAGAAGTAGTGAGTAATGTGATTATGTGATGTTTAATACCCAGGTATGACCACCTTGTGGCGATAGAGCGCAGTGGTCGGGCTGAAGATGGAAATTACTACAACATGAGAGGAATAAATATCAAACATCTGGTGGATCCTATTGATGATCTGTTTATTGCTGCCATGGATATACCTGGAATTAACACTACAGGTAGGTAATATATACACACACGGCATATTGTTGACAATCTATTTATTACTGCTATGGCTATACTTAGACTCAATACTCTACAATAAATACACATTATTGGTGATCTGTTTTACTGTAGATATACCTTTAATCGATTCTAATGAATAATGTGTGTGTATGTGTGTGTAATGAATACACACACAGTGAGCTCCATTAGCATTTAGACAGCAGCACATTTTTGGCCTTGGCTCTGTGCTCGTATTGCCTTTGCTGTGAAAGTGCAGACTCTCAGCTTTAATTTCAGGGTATTTTAAGCCACATTGTATGAAAAGGGAATGAACTACAAACTCTTTTTACATGGTTTCATATATGGTCACCCCATGCTAACGCTTTAGCATACAATTTGTAAAGTAATCATAGGCAACTAGCATTATCTAAAGTATGAAGATGAACCTTTTAGTAATTCAAAGTTGGCATTGTTTATTTTTATTTTATGGCCTGTAGATTACTGACTGTAGACTTCTGAAAACAAAATTTCAATTTTCATCATTAGTGAAGTCAATTATTACCAGCCAACAGCACAAAACTTTAGTTGTTTAGTTGTTGGCTTAGCTCACATCCTGTGTAAACAAAACAAAGTACACTCCAAGTCTTGCGGGAATAGAGATCTTCTTCTCTTCTGTCACTGAAAGTGCGTTCTTTTTGTCAAATTTAATATCTATTTAATCTATTTCACAAATGTTCTAAACAAGCCTGGCAGGTTTAGTTCATTAAAATTAACTAAGCATCCAGCCTTAGAGCTGCTACAGGTTCTCATTTTCTCACTTTGAGCATAATGTTAGTTGCCTACAATTACTTAACATACCGTATGCTAAAGCTTTAGCATGCACACCAGACAAAGCTATCTACAGAAGATGCAGAGATGATTTTCGTGCCAATCCTCTTGCCACATAATGGGTAAGGTGACCAATGGGCCAAACTTCCAAAAAGTCTTAGTAGTCCTTTAAAGATAGGTATGAATAACTTCTATGGTTGTTACTCCTACTGCTACTAATTTCCCCATAGAGTTCAATAGGACTTCTTCTCATTTCTCTGTCTAGGAGTCGGTGATGGTGGTAATGAGTTAGGGATGGGTAAACTAAAGGAGAAGGTGAAGAACCTGATGCCCAAAGGGGGTCTGATAGCCTGTGACATTGCTGCCGACTACGCTATTACTGCTGGTATGGACATACATCGAACATTCACACACACACTGGCTGTGCTGACACTGCAGATTATACTATTACTGCTGTTATGGATGTATACACGCAGAACTGTTTTAAACATGCACACACAGAGGCTGTGGCATCACTTCTGATTACACTATTTCTGTAGGTATGGGTACACACATAGTAAACATATACACACACACTGAATATAGATGTACACATTGAACATCCACATGCAGAACACAACACATATACATTTTAAACATACACGCTGAACACACACACAGACACACACCATAGAAGAAGTGAAACTGACAGTGACTGGCCTCTCCACAACCCCTCTGTCTAGTCTGGGAAAACTCATATTACGGAGTGAACTATTTCATTACATATAGGCAAACTGGTTAAAAATTACAGCATTGTCAACGACCATCCAAGGTTGCTGATTTGAATGGGGAATGCCCAAAGTGCTGGATAGACAGAGTTTGGCAACTCCACTTTTGACATTAAGCTCCACAGTGGAGTAACTCCTTAGCGTAGGCATGCTGATCTTCCAAATTTTGGCCATCTCACCATGGGGGTGTTCTAGACACACAGAGAAGTGAAACCAGAAAGAGGAAATAACCAGGAAAACAACACGTAAGGGATACGCACGGTAGAATCCCATCTCAACCACACATTCAGAGATAATCGGTAAATCAAATGTCAACATCTATTTCATATTTTTGATCGCCTGTCATGATGGCTGAAGAGAGGCTGGTAGCACTGCAAGATTAGTTGCACCCTGCAAGTCCCTAGCTGGCCTGACTGTATCTATGGAGGGTATTGTTTCCAGGGACATCAATTCACTGAACCACAGTCTAGGACAAAGTCTTGCATCTAATATCATTTGCTACCAAAACTTCCAAACCCACTTATATTGATTAAATGTCTGGGAAAAAAGTGGAGCAAATGACCAATCACTAAAAGATATTATTATTTGGTCAGTGTGATAAATTATTAGATATAGGTCGCCAGAAGGGACATTGGTCCTGAATGCTCCCTGATTTGATGCATTTTTGCATTTGTCCAATGTCCAATCTACTGTACATTCTCTGTTTAAGCTCTGTGGTTTAACCCCCACCTCCCTCTCTCCTCCACCAGGGGTGTCTAACTGGGGAGGTTATGCTGTGGCCTGTGGTCTCTACCTGCTCCATACCTGCCCCTCCCACCTGCGTTACCTATGGAAAGGACTGGGACTCGAACCCACAACCTCCCCAGCGCAGCTCCAGGACTGGGCTGCCAACCTGCCATCTGTGGACAAGGTGACAGATGCAGACACACACACACACACACACACACACACTCACTCACTCACTCACTCACTCTCTCTCTCTCTCTCTCTCTCTCTCTTTACAACGTCTTTGAGCATAACACCTTTTCTGCATTTCCACAGAAAAACCTCTGCTCTCTCTCCCTCCCTCTGTGTCTCTGATCCTCTTTCCACCTGGCATTCAGACATGGTATTAAAACACTGCCTGTATCTGAATATGCCAGATAATGAACAGTAAGATCGTGCCCTTGCATTTACACCTGGTATTTATATGCGTACTCCTTGTCTGAATAATGAGGTGGCAACAAAAACTAACATGGCATCCCGGACTTACTTTTCCTTTGGCGAGTTGTTTTTGCCGCACTTGTGTCTGCAGCTGCCATGAATGATGCCGTTTTTACCCACGGTGACAACGTTTCTACCCGTGGCGATGGCGTTTCTACCTGCGATTATGACGTTGCTGCCCACAGTGATGACATTTCTACCCTCAATAGTGATGTTTTCCCCCTGTGGGGTGATACTTGCTCACTAACACACTGTACAGATTGCATTTCCACCTGGCTGGAATCTGATCTCCTCTGGTGGTTTTCAGGCAGACTCTGTCACATTCCCATCGCAATGTCTGCTGTTTGCATTTACACCTTGCATTAACAGGTGTAAATGGGGTACAACATGCACCCTGGGTGATTGGATTAGGATCACATAGGACAAAAATGCATAAAATCCATGTATGCACCCAAAACACATTGAAGATCCAATCCACATATAACAACTGCATATTTTCACTGCATGAAAAGAGAAAATAGACTTCAACATGTAGATCAAACAAGAAAACATAGACACATGAAACGGGCAGCTCGGATGGAAACATACAAGCGATGTGTGTGATAACCTGTGTTTTACCAAGGGGAACGGAAATCTTTTACAAAACTTTTAATATGCATACCGGAGACACATTTTTAATGTCAAGTGTGAATTTACTGCAGCTAAATCACATCTACAATTCAACAATTTGAATAATAAGATGCATGTTAATGAAGGTGAAAAGGAGGCCTGTGTCTCTAGCATTCTACCTCTCTTGCCCCTGTCTCTTACCACTTTCCTCTTTCTATCTCTCTTTCTATCTCTCTTTCTCTCTTTCTCTCTCTTTTCTAGGAGGAGTCTGTCCTCTCCACTCTGGTGCGTTTCGGGATACGAAGCGGGAAAACCGGTCACCTGGCCATGGAGGTGGACGGTTTGACCTTTCACCCCACGCACTCTAACATCATCACCAGGCTGCTGCAGGCCACGCTAGGCCCCGCCCCCTAAACCCTAAACCCCTGACCCCTGACCCCTGACCTCCATCCTATCAAGTCACTGCAGTAGTTTTAGAAGTCGGAAGAGTTAAAAGATGAAGATTCTTCAGATCTGTGTTCATTTATTTGAGTATTTATGTATATAAACACTGATATTGTTGAAATTGAGTTTTAATCAGTAAGACTATTGAGGTAAATTAGTTGTGAATGCTCATTCAGGTCACAGCCATTTCAATGAAGCACATGCCAGAGAATCAGACTCAAGCACTTGAGGGACCATACTTACTGGCCAGGAAATACACACACAATCACACACACACACACACCACTCTCTCTGCTTTCTCTCTTTTTCTCTCTCTCTTTGTCTCAGCAATATGAATAGGGAGGAAATAGAATTTCACCCACAGGAACATTGACTATTCCTGAGAACACACCAAAGCTGTGTGTGTGTGTGTGTGTGTGTGTGTGTGTGTGTGTGTGTGTGTGTGTGTGTGTGTGTGCGTGCGCGCATGGCTTTAGATTCTGCCTTGGTTACCTTTCAGCCTTCTTCCTTGACTACCAGTGACAAAGCAAAGTAGCCTGGAAGGGAAACAACTTTCTACTCTTTCCCTCTCTCTCTGCTGATGCTAATGAATGAATCAGAGCTATGATGCTATTTTGATGTCTACAAGCACAGAAGCATGCACAGAAATTCATGATTAATAAATTTGTAATGGTAGACGTGTCAACATATTGCTGCTGACATAACTAGCAAATGATGCGTCAACAGATTCTTTAGCACATATTGTGTTGCGAAGTAGCACTAGGATGTTTTTTCCCTCAAATTGGGTTGAAAACGACAACATCCTTTTTGAGTATTGTTGCCATTGATGCTCTGTTTGACAGAGGCAAATACCTTTTGCGCCTTGAACCCACTATGCCATTCATAGATGCATCCCAATTGCCCCCATCCTTGCTGAAGGCTATAGCCACCCATTTCAAAATGCCTCAAAATATTACTTGGTGCCAGTTCTTTAAATCATGTGTCCTACCGCAAAAAGTGGGAACTAAAATATCCTTGACACATTATGGCGTCATTAGTAATCAGATAGAAAATGTATATTATTGTTATTAAGTTATAATGGGGATAAGATTAGATTTTATTTTTTTAAATTCTTGACATGATTTGTCTCTTACCATCACTCCACTGGGAAGTGAATTAGTTTCTGCCACCGATAACCCCCCCAGAATATTCTAAAAATGAAATGTTATCATTTCAACATTGCGATATATTTTATAAATCACAGATTTGACTTTGATTTTGTTGTCAGTAAAATTATTTTGTACATAGCGAAATGATGGATTTAAATGAAATATTTTACCGACCTTTTAAAAATACGGCCAGTGAACTAATACATGCCTAAAGTCTAATAAATGTTTTTTTGCTGAATTGAAGCGTTTCTGTTTCTGTGGAAAGCTTGAGCTGGATTCTGAAGACTGTTGCCCAATGTGTCACACTGTGTGAACTAATGATTTCTCCATGTTTAAACCAACAATGAAAAGATCAGTCTAGTACATGGAGAATCGAGCCTTGCTTCTATACAAAAGGAAATTCATTTTTGTTTTTTTTCCATCAAGGTATCAATGTGGGTCTCAAAAGTAAATTTGTCAACTATCCATATACCTTCATATTTATATTGATGAGATATTCTCATAAGTTTCTTGATTGGGACAATATTAAATTGTGAGAGAACCAAGAGTTAAATGTGTCTTTTATTCTAAACTTTTTTTGATGGAGCATGTTTACCAACCAAAGAGTAAAAAGTACTTACAAGGAAGCTTAGAATGTTCCTCTTCATGACTAAATGGGGTTGGGTTCTCTTCATTCTCAGATCTGTAATGCAAGCAATAGGACAGCGATCACCAATACCAAGATATAAAACACAACTCACCATATTTTTTTCTGACCTATTAGACAATATGAGCTCAATAAGGGTTAGTTTTGCTGGGATTTTCAAGTTTGGCCGGGTTGTCTCTGTAATGGTTTGTGTTAAATTAAGATCACTACAGGTTTTACATTATCATAAATATCAGTTAACCAATCTAGATTTACTTCTCCCATCATTACCATTTCTGAGTCTAGGAGGAGAGCAGATCTGCCACTTTGCCAAGGGAGCCAACAGCAGCTGAGGGAGGCCTATTAAATCTCCACTATTGTGAATTCATGTTTATGGTCCAACTCTAACTGAAATGGATATTGTATTGTACTGAAACAGATCAGTGAAGTAGCAAAACAAGATTTGCAATAAATGCCCACACTACCACCCTTCCATTCCTGTCCGTTCTATAGTTATTGGGCATTTGTAATTTACCCAAAGGCAAAGAGAGAGAGAGACAGAGGGAGAGGCAGAAAGGACAGAGAGATGTAAACAGCTGAGGCTGCTTTCCCAGACTGGGTTTAAAGAGTGGCTCTCTGAAATCTTAAATTTGGTTTAGTTATTTCTGGACTATGAGCTCATGAGTTCACTAACATGAGGCCCAATCAGACTCTGGTTGGAAGGTTTCCTAAACGCCCACACAAATAGCCTTACACCTGTATATATTTTGTGTTGCGTCAGTGGAACAGGAGTGAAAGAAATCCATTGAACAGGTTCAATGGAGGAATATTTTAAAGTAGGTCTGTGAAAGTTGATTTGAGTAGGACTATGCTTAATTGGTAATCTGTGAGATCCATATTTGTTTTTACTTTGTGTCCATCTTTGGTGCTAAGCGCTCATAGCTGTGGTGTTTCTGCACTGCACTTCCCAGAGATCACCTGTCAATCAAACAGTGTGTCCAGTACTGTGACGTCTTTTTCCTTGGATTTTCTGTTGATGAAGTTTGAGTTTCTGCCGCTTTCTTTGTCTGTTCAGCCATGGTGGCTATCACAGCCCATGCTAACTTCCCATTACTTCTTCTATTTATTCCAAACAAACTGGAAATGTAACATGCATCACTTCCTGTGCGCCAGAGGAAGTGCACCAAGTGTTTAGAACAGCAAATGTAAAAGCTGTTATGAACTGGTTGTAGATTGAATCACTTTTATGTTATATCAGTTGTAACAGAGTACCAAAACAGCATTTATTTCTATGAAAATGTCACAGTTTATTATGTTAATCCATGTCTAGACTCATATGTTCGACCAGCATCTAAGCCACGCCCCCTTCTGGGGGATAAACAAACCACTCTCACCATTGCGCTTGCACCATTGCACCATCCCGTTGACGTATTTGTTCACTAAATTAAGTAAATTAGGAAACACATGTCTTTAGATTATTGTGAGACCCTGCCTGAACTTGAGCGTTCCCGATATCTGGAAAAATTCAGGTTAATTGTTCAGCCTTCATACCCCCTCAGTCTTCCTCCTTCAAAGTGGATCAATGACCCAACTCTGCCAGACATTACATATCCCGATCACCAGGTTAGTAAAAGTAAATGCTTCATTTGGTGGCAGTCCAGTTTACCTATGCTGCTAACTGAAATGAGTGACTCCACTGGCTAATCAGCCACCAACTCAATAGCTAGATGGCAAGCTAGCAGTAAACTGCTAATGTTTCTGAGAACTGGATGCAACACAGCAACTTTTCTGCATGTTTTCAGCCTGTTTTAACAATGTGGTATGGTCTCAAAGCTCACTAACTCATATACGGACAATACGCTTCAATATGGACGATCGTCTTCTTTCCCCCAAAAGAGGGCGCAGACCTGGCTAAGCAGGTTTCTACCAGGAGAACTCTCAGGTAAGCCCTCCTCTCTCCAGTGTACTATTTTTCTTTGTTTCCTTTTCCTATTACTGTCCTCTCCCAACTGTTCCTCTCATCTTTCTTCATCTCCTTTTCAACTGTGATCTTAGACCCTAATTTGACTCATGTTTGATATGACTTCCTGTCAGAGGACAGCAGCAGCCAAGAGTAGCTAATACTGCCAAGATAAACACAATTACAGACACACATATTCTCTCTCATTCACACAGAAACATTCATCACACGGAGACTCTATCCATACACACAAAAACAAATACTCTCTACACACGCAACACTAGCACATACACTAAAATTGCCAGTAGAAAAAAACACACACAAAAGTTCCCGCCACACTACACATTGGCAAACATACACATACACACACACATTAAAACTGCCAGGAGAAATAAACCACACAGCAGCAATCTCTCCTTATCCACTCATACATACACACCAATTCTCTCCACACACACACACACACACACACACACACACACACACATGCACCATAAAAATCACACTCAGAGGAGAACACAGGGAAAAACATAGAAACACACACCTATTCCAATAGAAACATAAGCACTTACACACATGTACCACATGTACCACTATTCATGTGCACCTAGTCACACCTTTTTTTTTTACAGTCTATGATTCACACAGACATACAAACACACATACTAGTCTTTCTCTATACACGGGCTTTGGAGTAGACACATACACATACACACACTATCATAAGTGCACCCAGAGGAAGGATTCTGTTACAAAAACAAATACAAAGACTCACAAAGCACACTTATTTCTTCTCACACACACTCAATCATTTTCATTTTTAGCTCCTGGTCCACCTGACAACTGTTATAATAAGCTCCTAAAACCAATAAACATTGTAATAACTCACTTCCAGCCAACCACAACATCACACTGTCAGCAGCGCTTGACCAGCTACATTAATCCTTTCCTTCAGTAAGAGGAGACAGAATAGCACTAAAATAGCGCTAAAAGACCAAGTTTCAAAACATTTTTTAAAGGAAAGTACAGCTACACAAACCAAGTACCTCAAAACTATACTAGAGTAAAGTACTTGGTCTACTTTCCTGTGTAACTGTGTGAGAGAGTTTTCAAGCACATTCATGTTTTTTATCCAGAAGCTGAACACAAACGTAAGGAGGAACATCAACTCACTGCTCTCAAAAACTATAGCATGGTTTAGTATTCCTTTTTCTGAGTGATAATTTTATTTGTTTTCTAAAGTCATAGTATGTTGGTTTGTAGAGTCAGTTATAAAATATGTTGTTTTCTAGAAAGTCATGTCATTTTCTAGATACAGTATATTTTTAAGTAATAGTATGCATTTCATAAAATGTCAAAACAGTTTGTAATCTAGAAAGACCATTCTAGTCATACAATAGTGTGTAGTTTCTACTGTCACAATATGCTACACTAGTGAATAGTGTTCTAGTAATAGTATTAATGTATTAAGTTGTTTTCAAGAAAGTCAAAGCATATGGTTGTCAGTACACTTTACATTAACTCCAATTTATGGCACAATCAAAAAACTTGAACTGGTGGTTAACTGCCTTTTAGACAGTTAAACTGAAGCTACCTATACTTCCTAAATAGGAAACACATGGCCCTTTGTCCCACATCCCTCACTAACAAAGTCAAATTATTGAGAGGGAATGTCAAAATAAAAGTCCTCAATGCAAGTTTCACTTTCTGAAAAACATGACTTTAGCTTCCCAATGAATTTTTCATCCTTTTAGATCTTTTAGAAAATCCTTGGTTCTTCAAGAGGCATGAAGTAATCTGTGACCTTAATTGACCTCTACTGGCGACCAGTAGGAATTGCAACAACATCTAGAGAACCTTTCCCTTCCCAGCCCCCCACCCCCCATTCCTCCTGTCCCCTACATTTTCAGAACAGAGGTGAAAAAGCTAGCTAGTTAGAGCAGAGAGCCAAGAGAAATGTCAAGTGAAGCAGCCCAGATGTGCTTTTCCCCAGCAACTTCCTCCAGGTCTTGAAGATTCCTCCAGCGTGTCTCAACATGTCTTGGGTATCCCCCCAGGTCTCCTCCCAGTTAGTCATGTCCAGTATACCTCCAAACTAAGATATCCGGGGGGTAGGAAAACATGATGCTCATGCTGTAATAGCAAAGTTCAGTAGACAGTGTGCAGTGAGCTTTTTCTTTGTTTAATTGTGCTATGGGGCAGGAAAAATTTTACTTCTCGCCCCGTAAAATAAGATCCAGAGATATAAAGTAAAGAATCTTTGCCTTAGGAAAAGTAGAAGGTTCTTTGCATTGCCTCAGAATTGAACCAATGTCAACTGTTTGATCAGCAGCTATCCTAGCCACTATACCACTAAAATATGTTCAGTCCATGGGTGATGCACATCAACTAGGCCAGGCCTTCTGCTGATGGCCAGCAAAGCTTTAATGGCTTTCTAGGTTTTGTTAAGAAATCCTGAAGCCCCAGGTACATACAGTATCAAAGATCCATCCATCCATCCATTTTCTAACCGCTTGTCCAGGTCTGGGTCGCAGTGGCAACAGGGCAAGCAGAGCAACCCAGATGTCCTTCGATCCAGCAATTTCCTCCAGCTCTTCTTGGGGGATCCCCAAGCGCTCCCAGGCCAGCTGGGAGATGTAGTCCCTCCAGTGTATCCTGGGTCTACCCTGAGGTCTCCTCCCAGTCAGTCATGATCGGTTGACAGCTCAGTCCCTCTCTTCACCAGAATGTCCAGAACATATGGCCTCAGGTCTGATGACCTACAAAGTCGATCATCAACCTTTGGCCCAAGATGCTCTGGTACCATGTACACTTATAAGCCTCCTTGTGTTCGAGCATGGTGTTTGTTATGGACAACCCATTGCTAGCACAGAAGTCACACACCACTCGTCACACACAGCATTGACTCTGGAACCAAGCTCCTTGATATGGGTGGTCGCTCTCCTATTCAGGAGTTGTCCGTGGTGAGAGGCTCCAGGCGAGTGTGGGGATACTCACGAGTCCCCGGCTGGCTTCCGCACAGTTGGAGTTTCTCTCAGTGGATGAGAGGGTCACCTCAATACGACTGCATGTTGCAGAGAGGAAAACGCTCTGCAACATGCACAAACAGCATGTCTGTTTTTTGTGTGTATGTGCCTAACAGCAGTCCATAAACTAGTTTTGCTGACTTTTGGTTTTCCAATACATCAAAACAATGTTTCTTGTGGTGTTTTTTGTATACTTGGTTGACTGAGTTGAAAGGTCAAATAAAATACTATTGTACTATAAAACAACAATAATACAACAGCTGATTTCAATTATTAACACACCTTCAACCAGAGAGAAGGAACTAATCAGTGAAATCACCTGCTGTAGTCTTTGGTTGGAACAAAAACCTGCATACACATGGCTCTCACTGTTCTAGATTGTCTCAAAAATGCCTGATCTCAACAATCACTTGCGTCACACTCAGAATTGGCATAGCTGAGACAGACATTTCCTGTGCATCACTGGTAGCGTCAGAGAGGAAAGGCTGAGGTTAGACTGAAACCATGCATATACGCGGACTCAAGCAGAGACCACATAGTAACTCAGACACACTCCACTGTCACTGCTTGGCTCTGTCCAGTAACACACACACACACACACACACACACACACACACACACACATACACACGCATATACAGACCTCATTAAATAAATGAGAAGTCATCTTTTTTAGCCCACTATTTCAAAGTTTTATAAAAAATATTCTTTATCACATTCATCACTGTGAAGATATATCATTTGAACATTTGAGTGGATGTTCTGACCACAGTGTTAGAATTCGATAACAATAGAAGTTCTGACCATGTTATAGTTCCATAACAATAGAAGTATTGACCATAATGTTCCATAACAATAGAAGTTCTGACCATAATGTTATAATTCCACAACAAACAAACTTATGACCATAATGTTATAGTTCCATAACAACAAGTTCTGACCATAATGTTATTGTGCGATAATAAAGGAAGTTCTGACCATAATTTGTATAGTTTCTTAACAATAACAAAGTTATGACCATAACCATAACACGATAGCGTCATACTCATGCATCCCATGCATGCAAATATTAACATGTAAACACTGGAGATTGTTTCCCTTTGACATAGCGCCTATATCACAGAACTAGACCTGGACAGAGCAGGCTGAGCCTAATCATGCCAATGTAAAAACCATGGAATGCCTTTTCGATCGAATTCAAAGTCTGTGACGTACATCCATCTACACTTTACTGAAGGATGACAAAAGTTTCCTTGCACCATCTGATAAATTTGATACTTAGTCCAGAAATTGATTGCTGACATAAAAATTTAAGTTCTTGTAGAATGTGTTATTGAAGTCATCCAAAGACATTTGCTTACAAAATAGTATCATTTCTGAGAATGCATTCATCTGTATTTTTTTAAATATTGAGCAATAAATATAAAGTAACACTTCTTTAAAGCAGATATATGGTATTATGAAATGAAAAACCTTTGAATGTTTCTCTTCAAAGTTAAAGCTGAGGGATAACGTTGTTAAACTCCAACAAGCAAAGAGGGAGGTTACCCAGTGAGTGGAACAGACCATGAATGAAAAAGATTTTGAGATTGCAAGACTGTAAAGTGAGGACAGTCTAGCACAAGGATTATTTTTGAAGAGTCGCTCAAGACTCTGACTGAAGATGGGCTATGGGAAGGGCAAATTGGGTCCCAAAATTATTTCAAAGAAATCATCTAAAGCTCTGGACATTTTTGAAAGATTAGTGGATTGGTAGATTAGTAGTAAACGTAAAGTAGGCTGAATAAACCACTGTAGGCTAGTAGGTTTTGTAGTCAATGTAAGGTAATACGTGATATTCACGTAAGTACACATTGACTAGAATTATTGTCCAAGTGTCTGTTTTTTTTCTGGGTTGTAGGTGAGAATACCAAAGAAATTTGGCCTTATGGATAAAGAGTACCAAAGAAATTTGCCGTTATGGATAAAGATTGTCAGAAAAAAAAAACCTGAAATGTCTCACGTTTAAGTCTACTTCAGCCTCTTTAAAGAGAGAAGAATCAGCTGCCACAACATATGAAATCTGCAGGAGAGACATACATATGGCAGAGAATAGATCATAGTTTTTGAATGGTTTTACTCTGACAGAGTTCACTGACATCCTCTTAAAGGGATACTGTTGTTTTTAAAGGCATACTGGCTAGTCCTATTGGGATTAGGGTTAAAGTCCCAATGCTGACTATATCAATTATAGGTCAATAAGTAGTGTAATAATAATGTAATAATGTAAGCCCTTACTTATTACATTAATGTAATAATGTAATAATAATGACCTTTTCAAGGTCATTATTGTCCTTTCATTCATGCTCAGGTCTCAACATAACTCAAACTACATCTCCATTTTGCTCCAATGTCTATAAACCAAACAAATGTAAACAGGCCATTTACAGCGTCACAATAGACGCAGAACTCATGCGGAGCTCTCACATACTGTCACCAGTGCTCAGTCAATTAATCTGAGAAAGAAAAGAAAATGACTTCAATCCAATGCTTTATAATGTAAACAGAGCTGGTTGGGCGAAAGGGTCTCATCAGGGCCAGTTCCAGCTTGAGCCTTAAAGGCCAGTTAGTTGTCCTTAGTCTTCATTGCATTGAGTCTCCTCTCATCTTCAGTGTGGTTCAGGAATGGTCAGGTGAGGCTGGTATGCAGTACCTTCCACTGTCTTAACCCTGCTGCCGAGGCCACTGCTTACTCCTTTGGTTAGGGTTAGGACAGTAGCGGAGCGACCGCGGGGGCAGAGGGGGCGACCGCCCCAGGGCCCACGCTCAGTAGGGGCCCCCCTACTGAGCTACTTTTTGGCTGGACCGCAACAGCGGGGCCAGCCCTATAAACGCGAATGAAGTTACACCATTGGTCGGCCGTGGCACGTGGCACATCATAGGCTCACAGAGCCAGAAATTTAAGTTTCGTTTTCTCCACCATCTTGTTTCTCCGCTGAGATCTGGAGCCCGTTTCTCCCACACAGTAAGCAGGCTGACCAATATCATGTATGTAAGCTGAAGCTAACTGAAGCTAAAGTAGAATCTATACAATTATATCATATCGCCGTTTATTTCGATGCATATGCGCGAGCTCAGTCCACCTGACAGTCCTCTGTTCTGTCGGCGGAGAGAGAGATACAGACAAGCATGGAGGTTTCGGCGCGCTGAGGGCTTACTGCCGACACTTCCCGGAGTTTGCCGGGGCCACGGTTCCGGCCAGTGCCGATAGCTGGGTGCCGATTTGTTCCCGGTGATCCGGCCGAGATTTCGGCGCGGGTCCCGACGCCGATGCGTCACCGGGTGTCCGGCGAACGGCGTTTTCGGCACCGATGGGTGAGCGATCGGGGCTTGGATCAGGAGGATCAATGCGGGCCGTGGGCGCGGTGGAGAAGACAGCGGCGGAGAGAGGAGACGGCCGGGACGCGCTGGAACGGAGATCAGTATGGATGTATTCTGTATATTAACAGTCTACAGCGGAGTTAGTTACACCATTGGTCGGCCGTGGCACGTGGCACACCCATACACGGTTCAGCCATATACTAGGTTTTGACCTAGTCGTGTTCATTATAGCCTAATTTACGTGTGTCCGTGAACCATTCCCATCAGCAGCGCCAGTGCCAAACGAAGTTTCAGCCGTCTGAGACTCATTAAGAGCTATTTGCGTTCGTGCATGGATGAGGCCAGACTATCCAACCTCACTTTGCTGTGTGTTGAGCGGGACATAAACATTGATAAAGACAAAGTGGTTGGCAGGTTTGCCACCATGAAGGAGAGGAGGATTAAGTTTTAAAAAGGGACCATCATGATATGTACAAAATTCGTTAACCTGTTCGGATTATTTTGTTCTATGGAGGATGTTACACAAATGGATTACACTAAACTACAGCAGGCTGAGCAGGGACAGCAATTGGTGAGTGAAACATCCATAATTAGTCTTTATTAACTTAAATCTTGGTTATGAAGAAATCAGTCAGAATGTTTGATTAATCTGTTGTTCAACTCCATGCTTACCGCATCTCAGCACCTATTTGTGTCACTGCCTGTGGTGTTACTGTCTACTTTGTATTTGAATAGGCCTTGTAATTGTTATAGACCGCCGTGTCTATTTTATATTTGAATATGCCTTGTATAGTATTTGTATAGTGTATAGTCTGTGTGGTGGTGTCGCTGTGGTGCTGAACCGCGCGCTGTCCTCGGTGCTGAAACATTTGAACGCGACTGGCAACCTGTTTTCTTTTTTTGTTCTTCAGAACAAGCTTGTCTGACAAAGTGGCTCTGGCTTCACTGTATGTTTTCTTAGACATTGGCTTGCTTGGCTCAATAAGTGACAATTTGTGTTTATGGATAGGATAGGATAGGATATATCAGCTATTTTACAGTTGTGAATTTTAAAATGACTTTATCAGAAGGACCCCTCGAGAATGCTCCGCCCCCTCTGTGCTGAGAGTCTAGCTCTGCCCCTGGGTTAGGATCAAGGCATACGCCTAAACTGTTGGTGCCTCTGGTTTGTCCCCACATGACAACAACACTGGCATGTTTTAATGAGCCTGGCTCACAGGGAGAGAGTCTACATTTACTCAGTTTGACTGAAACAGTTGAAGACATCCTGATAAGTCCTTGGATGGATGGTTTTAGCTGCTCCTCCCGTCAGTCCCTTCAGACCTCTGTCTTTTGGCTCTGCTCTACCATGGCAATCAGACAGCTGGGGTTCACAGCACTATCTGTGTGCTTGTCAGAGTGTGTGTTGGTGGGCACAATTAAGGGTGTGAGATTTTTTTTATTTGTGTCTGTGATTAAAACTGTATTGGTGTTTTTGCTGGCGTCTGTGCCGGTGTCTATTTTTAAGTGTGTTTTCGTTTGTGTGCTGGTGTGTGTTAGCAGCGTCACGGTAGGGTGGCCGTTGTTCTCGTCGGTTGCGACCTCATGAGAATCGGTGGCGGGGTGGGCGGGGCTTGCGTTGCCACGGCGACAGCAGCAGCAGAGTATCCTCGCAACAGGTCGAAATATGGCCCTGTACAGGCCACGGCGGGCACTTTCACTGACGAAGCAGTAGAGAGCAGGGTCGGCCACGCAGTTCAGACTGGTCAGCAACAAGGAGAGGTGGTAGTAGTTGAATATATCTGGAAAATAATACAACAGGCCAAGTGGTTAATTACTAGCTAACAAAGTAGTAGTAAAAGTGGTAGTAGTTAAATATCCCTGGAAAATTATGAAATGGTTACTAGCTAGATATATAAGTGGATAGCTGGATATAGAAGTAACAAAGCGCTATTAGCGCTAGTAGTTAAATATGGAAAATAAAAAGACAGAGCAAGTGGTTACTAGCTAGCAAAGTGGTAGTTGGTAACTTAGTAGTTAAATATCCCTGGAAAATAATAGGACAGAGCAAGTGGTTACTAGCTGGCCAAGTGGTAGGCTAGTATAGGTGGTAGTACTTAAATATCCCTGGAAAATAATAACACAGGGCAAGTAACAAGCAGTAGCCTATTTCAGGTGAGTAGCTAAATATCCCTGGAAAGTAAGACAGAAAAAGTGGTTACTAGCTAACAAAGTGGTAGTACAGGCGGTAGTAGCCTATATCCCTGGAAAATTAGGTAGAGCAAGTGGTTAAGTAACAAAGCGATAATTCAGATGGTGAGTAGTTAAATATCCCTGGGTTAGCGTTAGAGTTAGTGATACAGAAAAATTCGCTACTAGCTAACAAAGTGGTAATAGAAGTGGTAGTAGTTAAATATCCCTGGAAAATAAGACAGGCCAAGTCGTTACAAAGTAACAAGCAGTATGTCAGGTGAGTAGTTAAATATCCCTGGAAAATTAGACAGAGCAAGTGGTTGCTAGCTAACAAAGTGTTGATAGAAGTGTTAACAGAGACAGTAGTAGTTAAATATCCCTGGAAAATAATAAGACAGAGCAAGTGGTTGTTAGCTAACAAAGTGGCAGTAGAAAAGAAAAGTACATAGATAGATAGATAGATAGATAGATAGATAGATAGATAGATATAGATAGATATACACACATCCAAAGTAGGTGACAATACGGAGCCAAACATGAAACAGTGTGCCAAATACTAATGGTGCTCTTTGTAGTTCATGTCATTAAAGCCAATTTAAAATGAATCAGACCAAGGATTTTGCTACTTTTTTCAGCCCGGGGCACAAGCTGTGTAAATATAGTCTCTCACCCTGGGACCCAGGTACATAAAAAAATACTAATGTTCTTGTCATATGGAGACTTTTGAGTGCCGAGCAGTAGATTAAAGGAATATCAAACTAGTCTTTTGCCCTATCCTATGACAAATGAAATGTAAACCGCCTCCTGTGATGAGGTTGGCAGATAAGAAAGGCCAATGTGTTATTGTTAAATTATTAGTTACTACTGTTGAGGTTACTCTTTCACTGCCAAGATTATGTATTGTTATTTGTTTTGCTGTTGGCTTTGTTAATATTCAATGAGGCCAAAGAGACCCATTAGAACTGAATGGAGTGGGTACATAAAAATGGCAGTCTTCCTGGAGTGACATAATTTGGCCCTCTCAGACTGTGCAACACAGATCTATGTTTTCTGAAGGGGACGAGTAGATATTGGTGGTGTGGGTAAACTATGGAATGGGTGCAAGTAGACCATCATTTTTTCTGCTTGCTCACCGAAATATTTTCCAATAAATCCTTTTAGAAATGAAGCCGTACCTCCAATAAACTTGCAGTCCCTCTCCAGCAGGGTGCGTATTAACAGGAAGATGTGGTAGGGGGAGAAGCAGACGAGGAAGATGAGGATGGTACTGCTCACTAACTGCCTGATCCTTGTCTTCTGGTCCGGCTGGGTCCCAGCGCTCCGACCCACGGCGCGAAGGACACAAAGGTAACTGATCTAGACAGACACAGACTGTGAGTCAGACAAAAAACACACAGGTCATCTGGTCCGTACAGTGCGACTGTTGACCCATCACCTAATGGACACTCAGGTAACTAACTTAGAGACATAACTATTATGCAGGCTATGGATGTATTGTAGCCTACAATGACTCTTACAATAGTGGCTTAGTTCTGAGACCAGTTTGCTGTTCTGCTTTCAGTTTCAATCGATTTTACTGAAAGTGAATTTCACATATAGGAAGACGCCTAAAAAAGAAACTGAAAAAATTCAATACAACTTGATTTGTCTGTTTAAAGTCTAGTTTACCTTAAAAGTGCTGCATGTAGCATTTTTAAACATCAATATATAATTGTCAAATCAATTATAACAAACAAACAAATGACTGCTAGCCTCTATCTCTATTGATGTTAAAATTCCACACTTAGCAGCACATTTAATTTCCCATTAGGTATTTCAGTTCTTACATGATCACTCTGTGGTCACAGGAATGTTGTAAGGGCACTATGGCTCTGACTTTTGCACTTATTATTTTTGGTTGCTTGTCATTTTTGGTGATCATAGACGTGAAGTTTATTCAACTGTTGCACTCATTGTAAATCACTCTGGATAAGAGTGTTAGCTAAATGTCTAAAGTGTAAAATGCAATGTAAATGTAAACGGAAAGAAAAATTACTTTGTATCTATTCTACATTACTGCCTATACTTACTATATCCTAATAGTCATTGGAACTATAGCATGTACTGAATACTATATATAATGAGTGATATATCCAAAAAGAAACATCTGACTGGGTTCTTAAAACTTTTCAAAACTCAGTTTGAATAGAATGGGGTTCATTAAACATTTACATTTTGGGTCTGGACCCATAGTTTCACTTGTTGCCAAAATCACCTCTACACTGCTTAGAGGTGGTTTCGTTATAAGCCCAGACCAGTTATGTCTTAATCTTAGTTTCCATGACCATGTGACAATGGAAGCTGCGACATCATCAAGTGAAAGCAAAAGATAAAATATGTTAAAAAAGAAAACATGTAATCTATCAGCAAAGAAGCAAAGGAGAATAGAAATCCCTTACTAAAACGTTTAAGGTTTGAAAATATAAAAATGTTATTGTAGCGTTGTTTTTCCAATTAAATTTCATGAAAAATATATTTAAAAAACACACTTATCCTACCAACAGAATAGCCAGCGGGAACAGGAACCCCACGGTGAAACGGTAGTAGTTGATTGAATACTCCCACGGCTGCATGGGGTAGTGCTCGAAGCACACCGATTGGTTGGTGCGGTCGCGGCTCAGTTCTTTATGGTGGAAGAAAACCACGCCCACCGCTATCTCCTTCAGCCAGATGATGGCGCTAACGACCCATGCTGCGCGCATAGAGCGAAGATACGAGAACCTGGACATAAAAAAAGAAGAGAATAATTGATGAGAGGATGATGTACAGTGGCAAATTACTGTATTATCTCTTGATCTTGATCTTGATGAGGGCCAAAACATCATCTAATAAAGAGTATTTTCTATGGAGCGACGTTCCCTCTCTATCATAAATTATTGTATTAACCAATAATGAAACACACAGTCCTTGACTACAGATGTTGATACACACTGATAAATAGATGATAGAGATAGAGAAATAGATACATTTCCATGTTCATGCAGTTATTCTACTGTAGCTTGTTGCTGCCATGCTGGTGGCATTTGGTGTCTGGATGTCAAGAGCCTGTAGTGAGCTCCACCAATCAGACATAATGTGACACTAGTCTGTAGTAAGCTGCACCAATCAGAAGTGATGTATTAACACAAGAGCCAATTACAGCTCTGCTGGCTCGGCCCAAGATGTCAGTGCAGCAACTGGCTGATTTTGACCCATTAAATTATTTAAATGACACAATAAAACATAAAACACTCAAGAGGATCAAATCTGTATATTTTGTTCAAATAAAAAAATGACTACAGCGGTGATTAACTCAGTAATTTGCACTTTTACCAGCATTAGATTTGCATTGTGTGTGTTGGGTCTGGCCCCCACTCATTTCCTTTCAAAAACAATTCCTGCTTCTGTTGCACAGTAGATTCAGATTGCTTTTTTGAATGTGTGTTTGTATTTCTACTGCATACTATTTTGTAGGTAGCATGTGTATTGCCTTTACTTATCGTGTCCTTTACTTATACCAATAAATAATAAACAATACTAGGTACAGGTAGTAGGTAGTATGCGTTGTACATTTTCACATACAGCCACAGTGTTCTCTGTAGTGTTTTTCTCTGTCACTGGTAGTTAAGGAGGAAGACTGAGAGGCAACCAAGACACACACTAACCACAGTGTCAAGAGTGTCTAGTGTTCTTCGGCCCTGCTTTTAAAACTAAAATGGCCTTGGGTCCTAAACCCAGCAATGGGAGACGTAAATGGTAGACTGTGTTACACTGACACAGGCCAACTTCTCCGCAATACAAAAAAAACACATTAAAAAAAACGTTCTGTATACCTGTTTCACCATTATTATAACATACATGGTGCTTGAAATATTCCACACAACTTCACAACATATTTGGTTTTAAATTAGAGGTTAAAAGCTACATCTGCGGGCCCTGAAAGTGCCTCTTAAGATGATTATACACGGGGGATTCTGTCAGCATCTGAAGTTTATTTTTCATGGCTCGTCGTCTTTTTAAGTATGTTGTGGAGGAAATCCTTTTATGAAATAGGTTCTCTGTGGTATGACCTTTATTTCCTCTGTAGTGGTGACATAAGAGAAAGCAAGAGAGAGTGAGAGGGAAAGAGAAAGGGGGAGAGAGAGGGACAGAGAGAGGGAAAATGAGAGAGATAAAGACAGAGAGAGTCAGAGATCTAGAAATGTGTAACACGTCACTGCGTAATGAGTCCAAATGCTCTGGATCAGTTAATGCACTGCAAACAAACTGGTGATAAAAAGCTGACTGCCTTACATGCAAAAATTGTCATCCTTGATTCCTACTCTTATGCAGGAACTCTGGCAAGGAAAACTGGCAGGAAAGATTCAATCTTTATCACCATATAGGTAGAATGCAGTGCAAATACAGGGAGTGTAACAATCTATGAGTATCACGTATCTAATGAGGAGTAGGGCCATCGTTTCCTTCAGAACAGCTTCTGTCCTGCTGTCATACTGCATCCTGAACATATGTGTAGTGGACATTGGACCTCAAAAAGGAAAGCCTCCAGTTCTTTGAGGGATGAAAGAGATTGAAATCTACTTCCCATAAAGGTTCAATGATGTTTGGATCTGCTGATTGTGGAGGCAATGCAAGGAGAAGACCACATTAAAACATTTTGCAGTTTATGTGACTGATGCACCTGCAGTTCAGGCACAGACTATTTGACTATTTGAATTCTGTTAGTTGCCTCATATTGCTTTGAAAAATCACATAAAAAGTGATTGTCAGACTTTTTTTTTAAAGCTGACACATTGCTAATTGGTGTGAAGCTGCCTTTGTAATTGTGATTTACTTCACACAAGTCCTTTTTCATGGGATGTTTCCATTATTTTGTCCAGCCCAGGAGTTTTTATCAACTCACTTTAAGACTTTCTTCCCAACCCAAAATCTGTCTGAAAGCCAGTTTTCAAACCTGCAATAATATCTTAAACTGTTCTCATATATCAAGAGAGATAAATTAATAAACTACTCAGTGAAAAGCTGTCATCATAGAGCACTGTGTTGCCCTGTTATAGTGCTCTCCAGGTCTGACACCAAAAACAAGCATGTTGAAGTTCATAACTCTCTCTCCCAGAGGGATGGAGCTAATCAGAATCATGCAACTGATGTGTAGCTTGGCTGCTTAGACCACATTTTTATGTGTTATGATTTTCATAGAAAGTGGATATTCATTTTTATTAATAATTTAGCCAAAACAGTGTAGGATACAGTAGCTTACAACATCAACAGCAACATATGGCCCAACTGACATGGCCTAGAAGCGTCAATTTCCTAGAAAGTTATTAGCTGTAGGTTTAATTTGACCTATAACCTATTACTCATATTAGTATATTAACTTGCCTCCCATGGGTGCAGCGCGCCCACAGCATCCTAAGCAGTAATCACCATCAGATTATGTCCAGCTGTTCTAAAGGTGTTCTAAGATTCTAATTAAATTTAGACCGATGGATTGGTTTGCCAATATATCAGGCTGATGTTGTCCATTTATTAAAAATCAGATATCACCCCAGTCAATGACGTTATTATTATTATGTTTATATCAGATGTCTGCCCAGAGAAATTATTCCAGTGTGTTGTGGAGGATTTTACTCAACAGTCTGTAAAACCTGCAGTGAAGCCTGCCTCACCGTGGCTTAAGGAGCTGCTAACCCTAAAACAATTTCATTAGCATGGCTTTCATTGGACAGTTTCAGTGTCCCATAATGGTTGAAATGCTGTTCACCCTGACAAGAATAAAATTCTAGGGGAAAGATGGAATCCTTGCAATTTTGGATGTTTTTGGCATAAAAATGGTCATATTTAAAAACAGTGAATATCAGTACTTCAATCCAAAAACATTAGTATCGGCCTAAAAAACCCATATTTGTTGAATGCTAATTCTAACTCACTCTAACAAACTATTGTTCTAGGATTATATCTCCTGTTAGTTCTATATGTGTTCTAGGTATAAACAGATGCACCAGAGAAAAACAGTGCTGATGTAGATGTTCGCATAGTATCGATATGTATGACACTGATATATTTAATGATATAGATATTATTATTGTATTAAAATTACCTTAATGGATGGACCACAGCCAGGTACCTATCCAGGCTGATACAGCAGAGGAAGCCAATGCTGATGTAGATGTTCTCATAGAGCAGGAAACCACATAGCTGGCACAACCATTCCCTGTGACGCCAATCATCACCCTGAAACAACACCAGACATGAATGAAACAAGAATATAGGTAGAAGAAACAAGACTATAGGAAGATGAAACAAGACTGTAGGTAGATGAAACTACTATATGCCGATGAAACGAGACTATTGCTAGATGAAACGACTATAGAAAGATGAAACAAGACTATAGGCAATTGAAACAAGACTGTCGGTACATTAGGATATTAGGACAGATAAGGAGACAGACAACAGTCTTATTATCCTCTTCATATCGAGGAGAATAACAAGACAGACAGATAATAACAAATACAGAGGTGACACAATGACGATAGTCTGAGCGTCACAAGGCTGATGAAGATAGATAGATACACAGAGTCATCATCTTGCTGGAAAGGCAGAAAAGCTTTTAGAATTTTACAAAGCTACACTCATTCATCCATAAATTACAATTCTTGTGTTTTTTATGAGATGCTCAGATGAGCTTTTGGCTTGATAGTAAGCTAAGAAATTGGTGAAACTGGAAAGTATGGAGGAAATGTAAAATACTGGTGTAGGTCACTCAAAAACATGTTAATTGGCTCATGCAGTTGGCTAGTAAAGGTAGCACCCTGCATTATTTTTACATGGAACAGTGAGCCAGGTAAAAGTGTTATTTCCTCACAAATTCAAACCTGATAGACGTACTGTTGCCATACAGGCAGCGATCCCAGGTGAAGCAGGTGAGACACAGTTAGGATTGAATAAATGAACACCTATGTCATTCTAACATTATGCAATATATCCAGATATAAAACTATTAACAAATGGGGTTCTATATAATACCAGAAAATGGTTCTTTAGGCTTGTACCATAGCAGAACCCTTTTAGAAAAGTTATCTATAGACTATGTTCAAATGGTTCTACACTGGACCTTTATGGTCCTCTAAAGAACCCTTTAAGAATGCATGAAATGTCCCAAACCAGCCGTATTAAAGGAACCTTTTAAGAACTATATTGGGTTCTTTACTTTGACTCAATGGATTCTTTGAGTCATTATGGTTCTATATAGAACCACTACTGCAAACCCTTGAAGAACCCGCCTTTTTGTGTGTATAGGTAATGCTGCCAGGTACAACAGGTTAGACAGGGTTGCATTCAGCAAATTAAATGCATGACAGATACAGTATAGTTGTTTACCTGAAAGAAGTACTGGAGCCATAGAGGTAATGATGCCAGGTAAAACAGATCAGAAACAGTGAGGTTCAGTAAATAAACTCCCAGCTCATTCTTTTGCTTCAGCTGCAGCATGGCATGGTACAATGAGTAGAAGTTGGAGGGAACGCCCACCTAGAGGAGAATCAATAAGAATAAGATACTTTACTCAACTTTGATTCTCTGTTTTGTTTCCACCCTGCCCTCCTCTTTATTACTTTTTTAGAGTACATGATCAAAATTGTTTGGCCCCCCATCTCAAGCAGAAACCCAATAGAGGCCTTTCAGGTGACGTAACGCATTCTCTGGAGGTCCACAGCTCTTGGGCACAAGATGATTGTTTTTCTAAATGTGCAACTTCTCAGCAGAATAGACATGGTTAATTGAGTCTCTTTTGACTGGGAACAGACCAATTACTCGCTGACTTAATCACTTTGTGTTTAGATCATGCCATCTTGCTAACTAGCTGGCTAAACTGCCTTCAAGTGCTCCTTGTAAACACCTATTTCCAAGAAGTTGTACATATGAGTTGTCATGTTGTCAAAAGACACTAAAAAAGTTCAACAGAGCAAAAATAGCAGCAATACTAGTTATTTTCATGCAAACAATAACATATAGTAATAAATTACATCATGCTTACATGCTCTCCACCCCCTAAACATCACATCTCTGCAACTTGGGTCTTATAGAAAATTCCAATCTTCCCAGTCGTACTTTTTACCACTTTGTTGGCTCATTCATATGCTCTCAGCTCATAATTACAGTATTTCACACAGCACTTGAAGGCAGGGATAGCATCTGGTCAGTTAACCATCTCGTCTTGTTTGAACAAATCTGATTAGTGCACTAGCTAACATACAGTATGTAGTAGATTGTTATACATTAGTAGTGGCTAGTAGTTGCATGTTAACATCAGCTGCTTTGCTGAATTTGTCTGCTGGTTAGTTATCTAAAAAAGTTTAACTAAGGTTAACTGAGCTCTTCACAAGCTACAACTTGTGCTTTTGAGGAACGAGGACCAACGGGTGTAGCGCTAAAGACAAGACAGTTTCCTGTGTCACAGTGACCTAAATCTGGAAACAAATCTATCTTACCGGACTATTCGCTAATGTTACTGAATAGATCTACAGCCACACCACAACAATCTTTTTCAGCTACTTCTCTTTTTCTAGCCTGGTTGTTATATATTTAGCCATTATTTGCATACAGTCAATTCTCAATTTGTGACACAGCTGCAAAGCCTCTATAGGAAGTCAAGTTCAGATCAGTTCAGAAACAATAAGAAACTCAGTTAAACTGATTTCAGGATGAAGGGAACATCTGCCTAAAGAATAGTAATTCAATTCAATTTAATCCAGTTAAAACTTCTTCTTTTTTTAAATCCTTCTCTATTTGTCTCAAATAACTAATGCAGATATGATGCAGGAAAAAACAAACTAACAAAGGAGACTAGATGAGTGCTAGTACTGGAGCACTTGCTAGAGTATTGCCAGTGTATTAGTTACTATTACATAGTAGTAGTAAGTAGCAACGTTAACACGTTATGGGATATTGACGAATATGAGAGCTGTTTTTAGGAAATGAAGCAGTTATATATTCTGGTGGTCTAAATTCTAGGTGTTCACCAGAATGCAAACACACACACACACACACACACACACACATGCATAAACAAAAGTGCATAAAACCTAACCTAACAAAATTATCCTCCATTTCTGGGTTTCTCTGTCTGGGACAATTGGACCCTCCAAGATTGTAAAACCCTAGACCATAAATTCACACACCCACCCACACTCACACCTACACACACCCATACACACACACACACACACACACACACACACACACACACACACACACACTTACCAGTAGTACAAGGATATATACACAGGAGAAGACATATTGATGGATTTCATGGCTGATGGTGCAGTTAATAACATCCTCTTGCAACTGAGACATGGTGAACATCATCATGCACACCCACACTCACTCTCTCTCTCACACACACACACACACACACACACACACACACACACACGTGCTCTCTCACTTTCTTATCACACACACTAGCTCACACACGCACCAGCTAGTTCAGCCTAAACATGTACACACTCTCACTAGCATTTTCAGACATGCACACACATACACATCATTATAACATAATCACACACATGGTCACACACACACACATCTTCATTTTTGTTGGTGGGCTCAGTGATGTCATAAACTCCTCTCTTCTGTGGTTGGCTGGTTGAATGAATATCTTCTCTGGCTGTTTCAATGTTCCACGCAGCCACTCTGCAACACAGTGGAGTTTAGGTCATTAGAGTTTGTAAACTGGTATGTTAAAACATGTTTGTCTGCACATTTACATTCTATAATATTTCAAAATCAGATCTGGTCCAATCAGTGTTGTTCACCTCAATTATGATGGATATGATACTCTTTGATTGATTAAATATTTATTGTAGAATTGATCAACTAGGTTGTCTATGGGAAGTTTCAGTGGAGAGTTTTAGTGTCCCATGATGGTCTAAATGTTTCAGAGGCTTTTCCACCCTGACATGAATACATTTTTTTGGCATGAAAGTGGTTAAATGTAAAGGTTTTCTATTTCTGCACAAAATGTTGGCTATTGGTAGTTTCAGTGCATAAATATTAGTATCGGTATTGGCCTTCAAAATCCATATCGGCCAATGACATACCTGCTTTTACCCACCTTTCTTTCTCTGACATCCAAGCCAGGTTCCTTTGTCAGTGTGGAACCTAGTGTAATAGCATAAGGGTTAGTTACATCACATCTGCTGTAGTGGTAGATGGTAGATGGTAGATTTTATTTTAAATCTCTGAGTGTTGGGGATAACAGTTGACGTGTTTATATAATCCCTATTCACTATTTCCTTATTTATATCCTATGTTTCTTTGCTGTATCCCATTACTATTTGTTGCTGCAATTCACACGGGGATTATTTATCTCATCTCATCTCATCTGAACTCTGAGATGTCTGAACTCAGCAGTCAAATGTTTTGAGTCAATAGTGTGTTTGGGGTTAGACTAGGTTTGGTTGATTTGTTTGTCTTAGCTCACTTTTGGTTAGCTCAGGATCAGATAAAACCAAGGATAGTGAATCCAAGGTTCATAAATTCAGTTAGTTCAGCTTCACTGCCTGTTATAAAATAGTATATGTGTTTTCTCATTAACATGCTACTGCAAATTTTAGTTGTGATGGCACATCAACAAGCTTGTACTACCCACGATCTACTAAACATTTTCAGTATATTAATTAAGAAAATGAACCAATGTCAGAGCACAACATCCTTGACTATAGATGCTGCATTATGGATTGAAACTAATGTGTTGAACATTTTTGTGTATTACCACAGCATACTATTTAGTAGGTACCACAGACACTGAACAAGAATATGTCATTTTCAACACATCCAAATATCCAGTTAGTCCAGTCTATTTCCATCTACGTGCCGCTATTAACACATGTTGAAAAGTAGTGATGTACAAGATGTGCTGTCCTTGACTGGATACACAGATACACAGTCTCAAAGGGGCTTCACAGTGCCCACATTATGAAACAATAAATGAAAAAGACACCCTCAATGAGAACACTGCTTTCATCTAAGTGAAGTATCAGTAAGCAGTTTCAGTAGTACAACAGGAAACCAAAATTTTAATGACCACTGACCCACTACTCCCTACCACAAAAAATTATAGGCAGTAACACTCAACTTCCTTAAATATGATCACAAAGCACTTTACCAAGATGCTTAACCGCCCCCACCCCTCCTCCTAACTGCTATAGCATGGTTGCATAGTGCATGGTTGCATGGTGGCCAATAATAGAAGACTGTGATGATAGCGGGGAGGCGTGACTGTGACTTGTTGAATGTGAAGCAGGGCATTTCTAGAAATCAGCCTACATGTTCTGGGAAAATAAATGTAAATATTCACTGCAGTGCACAGCATCATTATAGGTAGTCTATAATATAGCCTGCAGCTTCCACAAATGATATGACATTCTGTATGCAGCTATGGTAGGCATTGTAACAGAAAAACAGATGAGAAATCAGCTCTGTTTTGGCCAGCCTGAAAATAAAGGGTGTTCATAAACATGCACTGCATCTTAAACATCTGTGTTTTGACTGAGTAAGCTTTGTGCGGCATGATATGAACAGTGATTGAGGTCAGAACCCAGACACCAGACACCCCTCTATATGATCCATATCTTTAGCTATGGTTAGATGATACAGCAGCAGCAGGAGGCTGATGTTCAACCTCAAGAGATCCAGAGCTGATGGTTGCATTGCTGGCTAAAAATGGCAATTTTCCTACATTAGTATTACAGTGGTAGCCATGGTAACAGCCCCCCATCCTGCATCTATCCTACATTAGTACTACAGCCATGGTAACAGCCCCCCATCCTGCATCACTACTACAGTGGTAGCCATAGTAACAGCCCCCCATCATGCGTCACTACTACAGTGGTAGCCATGGTAAAAATCCCCCATCCTGCATCAGTACTACAGTGGTAGCCATGGTAACAGCCCCCCATCATGCGTCACTACTACAGTGGTAGCCATGGTAAAAATCCCCCATCCTGCATCAGTACTACAGTGGTAGCCATGGTAACAGCCCCCCATCATGCGTCAGCACTACAGTGGTAGCCATGGTAACAGCCCCCCATCCTGCGTCAGTACTACAGTGGTAGCCATGGTAATAGACCCCCATCATGCGTCAGTAATGCAGTGGTAGCCATGGTAACAGCCCCCCATCCTGCATATCAGTACTACAGTGGTAGCCATGGTAACAGCCCCCCATCATGCATCAGCATTACAGTGATAGCCATGGTAACAGCCCCTCATCATGCATCAGCACTACAGTGATAGCCATGGTAACAGCCCCCCATCATGCATCAGCACTACAGTGATAGCCATGGTAACAGCCCCCCATCCTGCTTCTATTATCTTTTTCCATGTGGATCACAACATCATGGTTTTATTCTATGAGGCTTTTTTGAGAGTATAGTGCACTGGTATGGCAATGCCAAGGTAACACCTAAAAACAGACTCGGAAAGACAGTCAAAATCATAGGTAAACAAGAGGAGGCTCACTTATACTTGACTAAACTGACCAAAAAGGCAGACAAGATGGCCACTGACTCCTCCCATCCTCTAAACCAGGAGTCTGACGTGATGTTGTCGGAGGTTCAGGTTCAGATGCACTCAGACTAAAACAGAGAGGGCTGAGAACTCATTTATTTCTTCACTAAACAGGCTGTGGCCACAGGAGGGACCATGTGCACAATCTCTGTCCTTTTTAAAACACCTTATGAGAGTTATCACATATGCAATGCAGTTTATTGATATTACACAATAGCATTTTATTGTACTAAGTATACTTTGTTTTGTGTGGTCATTTTGGAGTGATTGACTGTGAATCTTTACTGTTGATTGTAAATGTGTGTGTTGTTTATGCTGCCCAATAAATTGCCTCATCAAGGACATTAAAGTTTCCTACCATAATCTTAGTACTACAGTGGTAGCCATGGTAACAGTCCTCTAGCCATCTAATCTGCATTAGTACTACAAAACTTCTGCATTAGTACTGCAAAAAATAACAAAGAAGAGAAACAATAAATGTGTATTGGGAGAGAAACTAAATTCAATTTCTTTCCAAGTATTCATATCTTGGCTGAGAATTACTTATATAACCATAAGATGTCTCTCTTACATATGGATCATAAATGCAACAGCACAATAACGTCATATCATATCACCACAGGGTCAAATGTGGCCAACACAAGCTATACTAACTCTCTGTATTCTGTTCTATTCTATCCTATTATACTACTTTTTAGTGTTGGTGTTTGTCATTGTTTTTGTGTGAAACTACTTTACTTGGCTCTTAATTCCACATGGTCATGTGCTGATTTAAGTTGAGGTACAAAATTAACTACAACAAACTACCTACAGACATGAAACTATATCTAGACTACAGCCAGTCAGCAACTATCCTTCCATACTATTAGAGGCTACAGACACCATCTACATTATTGCCAGCCAATAGTAATAATGTAGTAATTAGTAATAATAATGAAGCACATAGTGCACAGACAAATAGCTTTTTGTCTGTGCACTATGTGCTCCATTATTACTAAATGGCTGGCCCATGATGTATATGTGCATGCAAACGTGTGCACGTTTATTTTTAGGCATTTCCTGAAGTGCATTCAAGTTCAAATGGTAGAATAAGTCAACACCCATATATCACCATCATCCATTATAGCCTAATAACTCGGACTATGCCCTGTTTGTGTTCTTACATTTATTTTAGCTGGAATGTAGTTCAGAGCACACAGACTATAGCTTATATCTATAGCCTATCTATAGCCTGTATCTATTTCTGGTCACCCAGTCCTTTGTGTCCTCTCTCTGTTTTATACAAGCAACAGAAAACTACAGTTTTTCAGTCAGTGGCAAAACTGTTGCAGCATTTGTGTGAAATTAGTTCTTTTTGAATTCCTGAAATTGACATTTTTGGTCAAAAGATAAATACGTGGCAAAAGTCTGACTTTTGCCACCGTCTGAATGTAAGACTCTTACGCCATATGAATGTATAAATCTTTGTTTTGAATTACTTCCACTGATGCTGATAATGGTCAGTGTGTGAATGCTAGCAGATCAGATGAAAAGGTTCACTAGAGCTAGGAGCTTCTGAGTAGCACCTGAACGCAGCATCGGTTCCCCTAAGTGAACTTCAGCTCTAATGCAAGACAGAGTCCACAGACAGCAAAGCCTCTGTGTATAGCCTATATTTCTTTCCTTTGGCATCCCAGTATCTTTAGAATGGCTCCATAATAACATGCTGTAAGAACCATTTAGAGCCACTGTAACACAACACACATAAACCACTGGCACTACACTGACACCTCTCTCTCTCTCTGTCTCTCTCTCTCTGTCTCTCTCTCTCTCTCTCTCTTTCTCTCTCTCTACTTTCTAAGTATTCTGTCAGTTTGGCCATTTCCATTTCTGTCTTCTCTCTGCTTCTGAATGCCTGTCTGTCTCTCTCTCTGTCTGTTTCCCTCTCTGTATGTCTCTCTCGCTCTCTCTTTTTAAATCATCCCAAATAAACAGTCAGATCGAGGCACAGCTGGATATACATTCCCTCTGAGTCGGGCTGGCTCAGAATAACCCGCGCTGTTTAACCCTTAATCAGCTAGGTGACTTGAAAAGATTTGGATTTTTTTTTTTAAAGGAATACAGACCCAGATTAAAAGAAATCCAGCCCTAGCAGAGACATATCAGGCATTTTCAGGCCAAACATACAGCGATGTGGTCTCATAAAACCACAACTTTAGAATCAGATCTCAAAGATCAAATTTGTCTTTCCCTCACCAAAATGCAGATTGTCGTGCACCTCACTTCCTCCTGTAATATTTACGTCCTTTAAAATTGGCAGTAAACACCTCGTCTCACTTTTTTCCCCATCAACCAGTATCCTGACAATCCATTTTTGATCTGAGCTGCCCGTCACCTGTTTGATTTATGTACGCTTTCTTGCTGGACGTGCTTGCGCTGACATTTATTTCCATGTACATAGTTGAAATATGTGGATTGGAGATGCATTTCATTTGATTTTAATTAAACTGGTAATGTGGCAAAATGTGTCGCTTGCCACCTTCAGATCTTCAGTGTTTCTTAGCTACCTCCATGTACAGACTATACAATCGTTGGGCCTACAGTGGTCCATCACAGGGTTCGGACTATGGTTTGGCTTTCAGGGCGGGTCTCTAAAAATAGAAGTTGGAGAGGTAGGGGTCTCGACATTCACAGGCACGCTGAGAATAAAATATGTGCAATGCAATACACACAAAAATTAAATACAGACTACAAATGCATGAAACAAGTAGGCCTTGTACTACAGAACTGCTGCCTGTCTAAATTAAGGCCTAGGTTGCCTTGCATGTTACTGTATATCATCATTGTCATTGTATGTCCCCACCAGCTGAGTCAATAGTCAACACATGCACACACTGACACATCTCTCTCTCTCTCTCTATCACACACACACACACGCACGCACAGTGTGCATCTGATCAGAAAGCAATTAAGTCAATGTCAACAATAATCAGTATAAAACTATGCAGCAATATGGCAGTAACACCTCAACCAAATCACACACGCAACCCTGTATTGGACTGGTTGACCTCATCTCGCCATCAACTGGATGCCAATAATACATTTAATCTAGTTTCAGTGATCACAGAATACAAATTATATTAGCAAATATTTAAGATGATGGAAATGTATACTTTTATTGCTTTCAGGGTTTTTGAACCATGTCAGTGTTGGCCCGACATTGTCGCTAACGTTAACCCGACGGACAAAATGATGTTGGCCCAAAGAAACTGCTTATGTTGAACCAACATTTAGCAACCAACGGCTTTCTACCTGGGATGTTTCCAATGATACCAAACTACAGGAGACAGAAACTCTCAAACAGCAATTCTCTGACACTGGAAATACACTCAGACGCCTAAACAGTAATTTGTGTATTACCATATCCAACCTGATTCCAGACAGTGGAAAGTTTACAAGACTACGGAATCTTAACTCCTGGCTCTATTTCTGGTGCGCTGCAGCATGGGTTTAAATTTGTGGATAACAAATACAATTGTGCTTTTTGGAGAAAGCCTTGGTTGTTATAAAGCTAGGGATGGCATTCATCGTAACTTTAATGGTGCCCAGTTGATATCTTAGATAATAAAACATTTATACTGCTCATGCTGCTCCCAGCAAAGTGATTCTTTGAGTGGTTTGGACGCTGAATGGCCTGTTGTTGTAAACCCCCAGCATATCCATACAGACTGTAACAGAGGCAAGGGTTTTCACTCTGGTTTTGGGAGATACGGATTTAATAGAGCATTTAATTCACTTTTGGGACAATTGGAGACAAGCAAAATTCTGTGTGTGTGTGTGTGTGTGTGTGTGTGTGTGTGTGTGTGTGTGTGTGTGTGTGTGTGTGTGTGTGTGTTCAGGCACAAACAAAAGAAAAAAGCTATGCATCCATATCATGGCTTTAAAAATCCCTGAAAGTTTGTACATGCAAATTTGGCAAAGAAAATTCAAAATACGGATGGAAGATGAATTGAATTCCCTAGAAGAGACTGATTACATGTCGAAATATGTGGAGTAATCATAAATATTGTACATTATAAGCAAACGGATGCCTGTTGACAACAGAATAACATTGCTGGTGTTTTGGATATTATTCACACTCACACTGCTCATGTCTGCACACTACACCTCTTGTCAGCCTGAGGAACCATACTCCATAATGCTTATAACCAGTGATGTAGTGGTAAACAAAAATGTGGGTGAAATATGACCTCGTCATAAGGAAAACAACCACCAATATGACAAAAAAAAAATGATAAAAGCATTCATTTTTGTATTTTTTCCCCTTCCCCAAAAAATATCCTTTCTTCTTATAACATGCGTCAGTTTGATGCTATTTATCATGATTCTTATGAATTGATGTCATTAAGATTCATATATCCTAATAGTGGTTAACTCTATTGTGCAAGTAAAAAGCCTCTACTACATCCTTGTTTTCAACATATTTTTTATGCATTTCATACTGTGTGAATGCACATAGTGATTGCATGTCTATAGTGTGTGTTGCACAGTCCCCTCGCTCCCTGTCCGGAGGTGTTGTTAGCCCAGCAGACAAATCAACAGCCTCCGAGATTAATAACCCGCAACTTAATCAATCCTCCAAGCACCCGGATCAATAACTTAACTAATAACCCTGCGATCGATACCTTAACTCCTGTACCTAAGGCTGTTGGAATGCCATTGCTGGCCAATGATCAGTGGACTGGCAGCGGTAACCGTAGCAACAGCAGCAAGTTAAAAATCAGGCACCAAAGAGGGTCCTGTCACCGCTGTGAAAATGGCTACAGGCAACATGCTGCTTCCTCACCCTTTACTCTAACTCTGTTATGCTAGTGGAATAATCTTCATCATCATCATCCTCCTCATCATTATCATAATCACCACCATCACCCTAATCATTACCATCATCATAGTTATGACCATCAATATCATCATCACCATCACCCTAATTATTGTTATCCTCATCCCCATTATAATCGCCATCATTAAAACTGATGTTTCTGATCCTCATTTCTGGTTGGCTGAGACATGTTTGAAGACGCTGTAAAATATCTGATAAACACATGTGACCACATAACAGTTCATTTAAACATTAATGATATAATATAAAATATAAACACACCCCTGTGACCGTATAACAATTAACTTTAATGGTAATGCTATAGAATTATAATCTAAAAACACACCTGTGACCACATAGCAGTTCATTTAAATATTAATGCTAAAATATTAATACAAAAGTCACCACTCATACCACTAAGTATGTCATACAGCAGCCATGTTGTACAATTACTGTTCAAGAACTATATTACTTGGCCAAAGATAACCATTTTATTATTATGTAATTACTATCGATATTAATAAAAAAAAAACAAGCCTGTTTTCTCTTGTATGGAGAACATTAAGCCAAACTCCATTCAAAAATCTGCCAATTTAAAGTTGTTTTGCTTATAGACAAACATACACACCTCATAGAAGATGACTTAAGACATTTTACATATTCTTAGTATCCACTCTTCAATTCGGCATACATTTAATACACCAAGCAGCCCTTATTTCAATAAAGTCTCAACTTTTAGAATTAGTTCACCTCTTATTCTCGCAATCCTCTTCCACCCAAAATACACCTAAAAAGTTGAGATGTTATTAAAATAGCATGCTGCTTGGTGGATCGTTTGTACGCCGAACTTACCAGAAGACCATAAACATTCGTATGAGTTCTTAAATCACGAAAATGACCCCTTGTTGTTGCACCACTGCTGAGGAAAAGAGGTGCAAGCAATTGCTCTCTAACAAGGATGACTCATTGTCCACGCATGCAGGAGTGCAGCTTTAGGACGTCTTGTATTACTTTTCATCAGCTTGCGTCAAAGATTTGTCAGGAGCAAGGCATGTAGTACAGCAATGTAACACGTGTCGTGTGATGTCTGTGTCTGCTATGCTGGTCAGTCTGATTACACTCACAGATATGTGTGAAAATGTTCCTTGTTAAAAGTTTACCTAGTGGAATCATCATCATCACCACTGAAAATGACACTCTCACCATCATTACTGCCAACATCTTCATCATGGACTTAAGCCACTTGTCTTGAAATGTATTCTAGAAAACACTCTGCTTTACCATTAACACCATTATCCGTCTGAAATCATCATCGTCATCATCATCATCATCATCATCATCATCATCATCATCATCATCATCATCATCACCCTAGTCAGCTTTGGACAACTGATTACCTTATAATGTTCCTTTAATAACAGGAACACCTTCTTACCAGGAATAATTTTCATCTTCTTTTCTGTAATTTATCAAAAGGTTAAACTCATTTCTGCCATTATCCGAGTGTAATAATGAATACCAGACAATAATAGATGATAATGATAGATATAGTCAGGAACAGGATAAAGTTTTATAAATCAGGTCCCAGGTGTGTCCATGCCAGCTGAACTTGGAGAAACTACCAGATTTTCTTGTGTCTGTGTGATCTCGTGACATGAAGGTCAGGCAACAATCAATACAGTAATCCAGATTCCTTCTTTCCTATATGACATGAAGATAAATCAACTGAAGTCATTGTGTTTCCTCCTGTCAGCTCCGCAACATTAAAGCCAGCACAGATATCAGAACTACAAAATTACATAGAGACAAAATGTCACATTGAATAACGTCATCATTTCGCTCAACTGCCCTCTACAATACAGACGAGGCTCTAAATCAATGTTAAGAGTTCATGGTGTTTTATGAAGTAACACCAGATTTAGTGCAACGATCAAACTGGGATGGAATCCAGGATGAAAATAGGGATGGCTGCTCTTATTATTATTTTTAGCTTTATTACAGTTATTATTATTATACGTTTCTAGTCATTTGTGTTCAACTGATATGGGTTGTTGAAGGCTGACACATTTTTATTTTTTTTTGACTGAAGCTGCTAAAAGACGATATTTTGAGCCAATATTCTTTAAATTTGGTCATTTTCATGCCAAATAAATATTCAGTGTTTACCCCAGAATTGTGTTCTTGTCAGGGTGGAAAAGCCTCTGAAACAGCATTTAGACCATGGGACACTATTTTCAAGATGTGTGGTCACATTTGAAGATATTGAAGATATTGATACAAAATATTGTCTATTTGTTCCATCCAAAAGTATCAGTCAAACCCGAATATGAACCATGATGATATCAAGACCTATGACACACACAGCTGTCACCACAGCCTAAACTTGAATTGACTCACTCTTCAATGAAATACCTCCTCTTTGTTATTTGGATTGGCCCAAAAACATCAATACATAGTCAACTTTTGCAGTGCTGGAGAGTAGTTAGCTGTGGATAAGGCGTGTGTGCAAATTGCCTGCCAGTAACCAGTGAGTGGTATTGTGGGAAATCCAATTTTTTGTTGTTTTTAAAATTTTGTCTCCATCTTTGGTGCTAAGCGCTCATTGCTGTGGTGTTTTTTTTTATTTTGATTATCTTTGTTTTGATTATCTTTGTTTGGGAAGTTTGAGTTTTCTTTCTATCACTGCTCATGCTAACTCTTCTTCTTCCGTTTATTCCAAACAAATGTAAAAAAAAAAAAAAAGCATGATTTTTTCCTGGCAAAGACCTACCAGACACCGAGTGTTTAGAACAGCAAACAGAAAAACTTGTATCATGAACTGGATATAGGTTGAATCGCTATTGTGTTATAGCAATCGGTCATAGAAAGTAGCAAAACTGACATATATGGATTATTTGTAATAATATACATGCATATACATTAATACACCGAACATTCTGGATAATACTATGGATAATGAGCTCATATAGACTGCGAAAACCAACAGTAAATGAGATAGAGTGTACACATGCCTCAGTATCCCCGCTCATATCTCTACATCCCAGGTATCTTATCTCTGGCGTTCTCATGATCAGGATGAAGGCTTATCCAGCTTATTGTAAATAAGATATGAGGTTTACATGAACCTGCTAAAAACCAGAATACTTTAGTCGCCTGAGTGATAGAAAAATGAAAGAATAATTGAAATATTACCAAGATACGTCACAGTCGGCTCTACTCCTAGTCCTGCTGGACCCAAAACACCTTCTACCTCTACACACACACACATGCACGGAATATCAATGAAGGCATTCTCAAACCTTTTTAGCCAGAGACCCAAATTAATTAAATTCAGTTTCTCACTCCGGGACCATAAACAATAACTTTACCAGACAGAGAGTCAGAGACGGAAAGGGAGAAAAAGGAGATAAAGAAATTATCCAGAGTAGCTCAAGGTCCAATTTGAACGCTCTCATGACCCAGCATTTAGTCCAGGCCCATTGTGGAAGTGGAAGGCCTGGTCTATATAGTAACGCTTCCCACATGTTTTCATGTCACGGACCCCCATTACATTCTGGTGAAATGAAAGTATTCCTTGTGTTTCTGCATGACAATCCCCTCTGGGACCCCTTCAAGGACCGCTGGGAGTCCCCGGACCCCACTTTAAGAACCGCCGCCTTAGTCGTATAGCGTATCTACTAGGGCTGCCTCCGACCAAAGATTTTCCTAGTCGACTAGTAGTCGTTAGTTCAAGCCATTAGTCAACTAGTCGTCGCACGTTTATGATATTAATTTAATTATTTACATTTTTTATTTTTTTTAAAAACACACCCAAGTCGCGGCTACTCGCAGTCAGAAACACTGGTGAAATACACTGTGGTTCACCCAAAAAAAACACACAATAGGCGTAGGCTATTAGTCGCTTGCTTTGAGCCCCGCTGCTGCACAGAGCGCTGTTCGCTTGTTTATTCAAAGTATATTAATATTGAACGTGTCGTGTGTCCAAATTGCACCGACACTGCACGTCCTTGGGTCCCCAGCAATACACCCACCAAGTGCAACCCTGGTCTAATAGCTTTTTAACAACAAGGCGCAGCTCCCGAATGGAGTTTGAGGGGTTGTTTTTTTTGGGGGGGTTTTTCCCTGCGACTAACTGACCAATGAAAACTTGGTCGACCAAGACTCTTCTCATCGACTAACGTTTGGTCGACTATTAGGAGGCAGCCCTAGTATCTACAGAGCCAGTGACATTATGGACAGCGGTCCGCCTTTCTACTAACGTCTGCGGAGCGCTGAGAGAGCCTTTTCATGGATGAATGGGGTCAGCGTACACAAAGAGTCCAACTGGTCCACAGTGTCTGGGCCTGGACCCAACGATAGGCTGTAAGAACATAAACTTAACCGTTAGCTATCCTTTTCACATGATTCGTACTATACTGTCACATAATTCTTTCATGGTGGAGGAGCGGAATCTTCACATAATTTGTCACAATGTGTAATCTGCTTTTCAGAGTTTGCGCTCATTTGACAAAATTTTGCCCTATCTTCATAGAACTTACATTAGTTTGATGCCATACTTACTATGAAGTATATTGAATTTATGCCACAGAGAGTCTAATAAGGTGAGTTAACTGGTTTTAGGTGGGTTTATTGTCCGTTACATCCTTAGTTAGTATGTAGGGTAATAAACCATTGTAGACTAGTAGGTTAGTAGTCAATATATGATGATGATGAACTGCTATTAACTAGTAGATCAACAGTTTAAAGTAATAAACCACTAGGACAGTAGGTTAGTAGCCGTGTGTCATGTTAGTGGTCTGTGTATGATGCCGGAAAGTTTCTCAGCATGCATCAAACTCAGAAATATTAGTTGATTTATTTAATTTATGTCTGATTTAAACGTTTTTATTGTCTAATTCTGTTGTCTACGTACAGTCTGATTTCTTCAGTTTGTACCACATCAAGTCTTGCACTCACTGCGTTTTCTTTTATTATACTTGCTGTGATTTATGATGTACCTCTATGATAAATGTTGAGTACTAATTGCTTTGCGGTGTGCTGAAATGCTTTGGCATTATTGACGCTCTTCCATTCATGCCAATAAAGCTTACTTCAATTGAATCGAATGCAAGGCAATGGTAGGTATTCTGATGAGAATCTTGTATACTGATGGATGAGCGGCCTAAGAACAGGGTCAATTAAAAGAGCTGCTGTGCTGATCCACTGTTTTTGTGGGCAGGGAGTCAAAGTTGGGTTATGGGAAAATTAGAATGAATCCCAAACATTCAGGAAGAGGAGAAATTAAAGCCTTATTGACTATAGGCCAATGTTGCGTTGTTCTAACCTTAAGTCCCTGCAATCAAGGTGTATGTAATGAGACAAACCTCCCTGATCTATCATTTCACCAAATCATATTCCACTCAAATCTTTTGCTTTATGAGAAGTTGGTTGATAAATAATTTGTTATCCATCCAGTCATTCATTCATTCATCCATTCAGTCACTGTGCTTAACAGTGCTCTAGTCTACTGGGAGTCCAACAAACATCTATCTATCTTTCGGTCCAGCCACAACTCCTGTCAGTCAGTCAGTCAGTCAGTCAGTCAGTCAGTAAATCAGACAGTACTGTAGGCTGAGGTTAACCAGCAGTCATCTCTAGCCTGTGGTCAGGACACATGTGGCCGCAGCTCAGTGATGCTCATTAAAAGCAGCACACCAGCAAACCTAAAAATCACCATAATATTTCTATAGTGACTTAGTGTGTCCTTGGTACTCAATAGTGAGTTTATAGTGACCTTATAGTACTTTATGGTATCCTTTTATCTCCTATTGTATCACTATAATAATCCTATAATATTCGCATAAGGTGGCTGTGGTCAATGGTGAGTTTATAGTGTAGTAATATTTCTATAATATTCCCATAGTGACTTATAGTATGTCTTTGGTGCTCAATAAGTTTATAGTGACCTTATCATACTTTATGGTATTTGTTTTTATCTCCTGTAGTATCATTATAAGATTCCTATGATATTTCTATCATATTACCATAAGAACTTATGTGGCTGTGGTCAATGGTGAGTTTATAGTGTAGTAATGTTCCTATAATATTCCTATAGTGAATTATAGTGTGTCTTTGATGCTCAGTAGTAAGTTAGTGACATTATCATACCTTATAGTATTTGTTTTCATCTGCTATAGTATCATTATAAGATTACAATGATATTCCTATAATATTACCATAGGAATTTATAGTGTTATATTCCTATAGGGTGGTATATATAGTTGATAGTTTAGTTTTGCTGTGTATTTTGTATAGTTTCCCTTATTACATGATTACTATAGAGAGAGTAAGACCAGATGAAAATGAGCTTCTTAAGAAACATACAGTAGGCTGTCTTAGAGAAGTCTGGATTCGACACACTAATATCAGTCAATGCGTCTACACACAGCACAGGCGTATGGTAACACAACATGAATAATACATGCAGTCCAGTATTTACAAGGGAACATAATACTTGTCATTTGAATTCACTGAAGTCCTGTTGCAGCTTCTCCTCTGCATCTCTCAGCCACAGCAAACACAAAACTGAAACCCAACGCGTCTGGTGGAAAATGAGTCTGTTTCAGTGTCACTGACTGCCACACGCTGCCTCGTGTCCCCTTCATCATAACCTGACAGGGCTTTATAGTTATAGTAAATAATTAATAACTCTAGACTTACGACCCTATACTGGCACATCTCAGCTTTTCCGTTCGCTTTAAAACCCCAACAACACCAAATCTGTCTTCCCGCACCAACGCTGTAAAATAAAAATCTCTCATATCTTCATTTAACACAACTTTCATTCCGCGAGGAATCCGCTGATATCTGTCACTTCAACTAAGGGAATTAGAAAAAAATCACCAACGGTCGAGACTAAATTGATATAACTAATAACTGTAAGTGGTCTTATTAATTAAAAGTGATACTAACACAGGGAAAACTACACACAGAAGCCCTAGTGTAGGACACGGAAGTTCAATTAATAGGTGATTAGATATTTTAATGAGAAAAGTCGGTTAATTCTTACCGAGTCTCTCCTGTCTGAAGCTTTGCGCGAATCTGGACGGCAGGTCTCTCTCTATCTGTCTATCTCCGCGGTAGACACACACGCACGCGCGCGCGCGCGCGCGCACGCACGCACGCACGCACGCACGCTCTCTCCCTACAAACACACCATGCTGCATGTCATATACTGTATATCATATACTGATACATTTTGAAACTACACATGTAGCTTTTGCAGTATGGGACAGACACTTTCTGAGGGGAAGAGCTTTGTATTAACTTTGGCAGATGATAGGTAGGATGGATGGAAAGAGATGTGTGTGTGTGTGTGGGGGGGGAATCTCATTGATCACATTGATTCAAACAGATTCATTTCCTGTTTGCATCAGCTTTTCCCCACAGCAGTGTGAGTGGTGCGAATCTAAACTTTCTTCATCCACCTGATCTGACACCCTGCCTTCATTGTTTATCTCTCCCACTCTGTTGTGTGTATTCATGCGTTTAATGTCACACTCTCCGCTGGTTGAATATTCCACCAAGCCTGTGTAATGTGTGTGTGTGTGTGTGTGTGTCTATATGTTAACATTTACATCTGAGCAAAGTACACTAAGAGCAAATCAGTGCAAGTCAACATTCCTGGATCACCATCTTTACCAGCCTGGTCATCAGGATAGTAAAATGTGAGCTACTAGTCAGTGCTGATGCTGCCTTCAGGTGCTCTGGGAAAACTCTGAATTACAAGTTCAGCAACAGCAACACCGAATTACTGAGATGTGATGTTTAGGGTGCAGAGGGTATGGAAAGTTATGTGAATAAATGATGAAAATTAATGATGTTCCATAACAGACTTTGACCTTTTTCACATTTGTGTAACTTGTTGCTGATTGGCCTAAACGGTTATTGCATCATTTGCGGGGGACGACAAGTTTACAGTTGCCTTCTTATTACATGCTATTGTTTGGCATTCTATGGTTACATGCAGGCGTAGTATTGATGGATATTTCTAATTTCACTCTTTGTTTGACTTTTAGTTTTTGCAAACATACACAACTTTTGGGTAACAATGAAAACATCAATAATATGCCTGATGCACACTTTCTCTTTTTCATTCTGTCACTGCAGCACAAAGTATCTTTGTGTCGCTTAGGGCTGCCCCCGACCAAAGATTTTCCTAGTCGACTAGTAGTCGTTAGTTCAAGCCATTAGTCGACTAGTCGTCGCACGTTTATGATATTAATTGAATTATTTAAATTTTTTAAATAACCCTTTTTTTTTTAAAAACACACCCAAGTCGCGGCTACTCGCGGTCAGAAACACCGGTGAAATACACTCTGGTTCACGGGAAAAAACACACCTAAGTCGCGGCTTCTAGCGGTCAGAAACACCGGTGAAATACACTGTGGTTCACCCAAAAAAAACACACAATAGGCGTAGGCTATTAGTCGCTTGCTTTGAGCCCCGCTGCTGCACAGAGCGCTGTTCGCTTGTTTATTCAAAGTTTATTACAGCTTTTCTCAGTCGCTTTGGTACATTTCTCGAATCATCCTTAACATTTGCAAAACAGTAAGTGCATTTATCGAAACAATTCGTACAAACAGCACCACACAATGGATTACCTGCAAAAGCCTGTAACTTGCTCAAAATCCTTAGTCTATCTCTCAAAAGTAAATATTTATGTCAATGAACATGTCAGTGCCATCAGAATGACAAGTCCTTGTGTCATTGTTTACAAACAAGATAGTCAAAATGCTTAGCCATGTTGTCAATATAACAGTGTACTCTGTAAGTATTTTCTGATGTAAACTATGGCTAAGGTTTTGATGACAATGATTGAAAATGCACAAGGCTGCACTTTTTCTGTATGGCATATTTCAATTTCAACAGTACAAAGTTACACATTACTGTATGTGGGAGATTGATTGCAAGAGATTGGACAGGATTCACATTTACGCTTTTACTGTTTGTACTGTAATTTGTTGACAGACCATGTCATTGCAATACAGAAAAGAAAAAGACAAGACTGTTTTACAGCACTGCATAGCACAAAGGAAAAAAATACAAAATTAGAAATGTAAACATAGGAAACACCCCTTAGGCAGAACTGTACATGCAGCGCTGTATGGGGAGTTACAGTACAGTCTTTCTACACCTCCTGACGTTCCTGTCTTGTAAAACTGTGTTGTGTTGTGCTCTGTCTATATATGCTTGCCAATTGAAGGTTCATGAGATGCACCTCTGAGCTATTTTAGAGAACTGGTTGATCATTGGTTGATCTAACGCTTCACACATTCCCCTTCATTAGTGAAAGTCAAGATTCACCTGAGAGCAATTCATCAATTCAGGACACATTTACAAAAAAAGTCTAATAGAAATATGCTTGACAGATTATGACAACTGGTTCAACCATTTTGCATGTAATGACTTATGCAATGAACTAATGCCTAGATGTTTTGGGGGGTAAGACTATTCAACAGAGAACCAGTATAATACATTTTGATCAACATGACATAAGCAATTGATAATGTAGGAAACAGCAGACAATTGTACATAATCATTTGCATGAATGTGCCAAAGCATTTGCAATTTGTTCAAAATTGCTTTTATGATGTGCACAAGTGACTAGATGATGTGGAGGTTGAACAAGTAGTTTTGAGAATTTCAATTCTGATCTGAGAAATGTACCAAAGCGACTGAGAAAAACTGTAATATTGAACGTGTGGTGTGTCCAAATTGCACCAAATCCGACACCGCACGTCCTTGGGTCCCCAGCAATACACCCGCCAAGTGCAACCCTGGTCTAATAACTTTTTAACGACAAGGCGCAGCTCCCGAATGGAGTTTGAGGGGTTGTTTTTTTGGGGGGGTTTTTTCCCTGCGACTAACTGACCAATGAAAACTTGGTCGACCAAGACTCTTCTCATCGACTAACGTTTGGTCGACTATTAGGAGGCAGCCCTAGTGTCGCTTGATGTCTAAAATAACACAACCGCCACCATAATAATATTTTTGTTACAGGGTCCATTTTGTTAGAATTGTATTAGAATTACAACTTTGGAACGTGGAAGCAGGAGCTTACGAGGAGCACCTGAAGGCAACATAAGTGAAGAAAAGTAAAGAGAAATACTACTTTCTGTGTGTGTGTGTGTGTGTATGTGATTCTCAGTTAAAACAGCAGCTGACAGTGAACGGGCATCAGTTCAAATTTATAAAACTTTATTAACAAAAAAGGTTTTGGTCGTAACAACATCAGTCGTTTCTACTGAGTCAGACTAGGAACCATTTTAACCATAAGCAGTAGTCAGATCACAGCATACCAGTCAGCAATAGTAATAAAGTGTACTAGCGGTTATTCCAGTAATAAATCCCAATGATCCCAGAACCAGTCCACCTTCTGCTTTCACTCTCTCTCATCTGTGGCTGCATTTGGCTGCAGCCATTTTGCATCCCTTCTAGTTAACTTTTTTTTTTTTTCAATGAAGACAGTAAGGCAGGTGGACAGACAGACAGTAAACAGGTAGACAGGCAGGTAAGCAGGTAGTCAGCAAGGCAGGTAGACAGACATGCAACTAGTCAGACAGACAGACAGAACCAGCCTAATAGAGTTGATCAACTTGAGGGCGCTTTAAGACACACACACACACACACACACACACACGCTTGTTGGAATGCCAATAACGTAATAATATTGCAACACACACACACTGTGAAAGTGTGTGTGATGTCAATAAAAAAAACAGATATTACTTCTAGAGATCCAATACATTTTCTTTCCATTTAACATAAGCAAACTGAAGGTTGCACAGCAAAAACCTCAGCATCTCTTTCTCCCTCTCTCTCTCTCTCACACACACACACACACACACAGAGTGATGTCTTCTCCCTCTCTCTTGCTTCTAATAAAGCAGAGATGCCTCAAAAGTAATATTAAAAAACAAAAAAAAAAGTTTTCTCAACGACAGCAAGTCCTGAGCTAAGTGCAGAGTAAAAAAAAAAACAGGACAACACAAACAAACCCAAAGGTAAACACATAGCTAAACACACAGACAGGTAGAAGAGATCTTGGTTAGTTGATCCAAAATGTAGAGATGCTAACAGCATTATTGACAATATTAACCTTCTGTGTTTCACATCATGTCAGCTCATTAGTTGACACAACCTCACTACTAGGATTTTTAAAGTTTAAAAAATCTACAAACATTGGAATTTTACAACGGAATCACAGGTTTGTTCCAGTTTATGGGAAAGTTTATCTTCATTTTTTTTTGGTATCAACATACATTTTGAAGGTAACGTCTCAAAAAGCTTTATAATGTTAAGATTTTACAAAAAGTATCCCAAGTTTTCTACAATTTTACCAGCACTTTTACTGAAATACCGTTTATAAAATCTACTGGCATGTACAAATGTTACACGTAAAATAATTTAGCTCGTTGCATATTGAAATGTGCTTTTGTTCCACGTGGACAGGCAATGGAGAAGATTTCACGACAGCCAAATCTTCATCATCAGCACAGCTAACTCCAGTGTTAACCATCCTCTTCCTCGTCATCATTCTAGTGCTTTTAGGAACGAGTGTTTTTGCAGTCAGTCAGTTCTAAACAAGGTAATGCGGGAAGGACAGATTTCTATTTACAGACAGCAGTACAGACAAAAGGTCAGTCAATCATCGTCATTATCATCGCAAGATTCATCTTCATCGTTAACATGATCATCAGTCCCCGAGGATTACTTTAACTCCCCTCGCTCGAAATTATGAGTATCCAGTCATTTCTCCCTCTTCATCCTCCTCTTCCTCCTCTCTCTCAATTCAAATGGGCTTAAAGGAATGCACAACGTTTTTGGGAGATTGTCCCATTGGTCAATTTAACTGTTAGGTGATGAGAACATGGACACCAAAATCATTCATGTGTCCCTGGTAGATCATTGGCTCCAGTGCTCCATGCTAACACTTTAGCATACACTATGTTGAGTGATAGTAGGTTCCAATGCTAACACTTTAGCATACATGATGTTGAGTGATAGTAGGCAACTAGAATCTCAAAAGTGAGAAAATGAGAACTTGTTGCAGCTCTAAGGCTAAATGTTAAGTAATCTTAAATGATACACAGGTAAGACTGGCAATTGTGTGTAAATTGGTGAACTTTACTTGAAATATGACATAAAAGTAACATACTGTTTTGAACTAGCAGGTACTGCTTCCCATGTTTCCACAAGAAGTGAATGTAGTGGGTGATGGTGGACTGTGTACATCTAAATATCACTGCACAGTGGATGAATATGTAGCTGCTCACTTAAAATAGTTCCAAAAATATACCACAGTTACACCGGCTATATTAAGTTTGTGATGTTTCATTATTAAACACTAACAACTTTTTATTACTAAAAGGTCAGTCTTCTTACTTTGAATAATGCTAGTTGCCTACTATCACTTAACATACTGTATACTAAAGTGTTAGCATGGAGCCTACTATCACCCAACATAGTGTATGCTAAAGTGTTAGCATGGCGCCTACTATCACCCAACATAGTGTATGCTAAAGTGTTAGCATGGAGCCTAGTATCACCCAACATAGTGTATGCTAAAGTGTTAGCATGGAGCCTACTATCACCCAACATAGTGTATGCTAAAGTGTTAGCATGGAGCCTATCACCCAACATAGTGTATGCTAAAGTGTTAGCATGGAGCCTATCACCCAACATAGTGTATGCTAAAGTGTTAGCATGGAGCCTACTATCACTCAACATAGTGTATGCTAAAGTGTTAGCATGGAGCACTGGAGCCAAAGATCTACCAGGGACACATGGATGATTTTGGTGTCTATGTTCTCATCACTTAACAGCTGAGATGACCAACGGGACAATCTCCCAAAAACGTGGTGTATTCCTTTATCGATAAATACAAATACCAAGGTAACTATTGCCAAAACAAATTCATTGCATGTAGACTATAACTATTCTAATCACAATGGATTTAGCCTGAATCTCTCCCTCTCTCTCTCTCTCGCTCTCTCTCCGTTGTGCACAGTGCCTATAACTGTCCAGTGCTGTCTGGCTAACTTAGCGTGCAGCGATACACCCTAACAAAACACAGTGGTTTACCCAGCAGTGTGTGAGTATGTGTGTGTGAGAATTTAGTCCAGCTCAATGGTTAGCCCAGCCACATCCAACCCCCCAGGACAATGCTTGTGTGTGTGTACATATATATGATTATGTGTGTGTGTGTTTGTGAGACTAGTGTTGGCTAGGGCCAGGCAACATTTCCAGTAAAGTGTCAGAGTGTTGCATGCTGGGATAGGATCTAAAGATGGAGGGAGAAAGACTGTAATTAAACTGGGAGGAGTCCCTCCATCTCTCTGTCCTGTTTATCTATCCATCCTTCCATCTCTATATCTGTCCCTCTATCTGTCGCTCCTTTTCCTTCATTCTCTCCATCCCAGCATCCCTCTATCCATCCTCTTGCTCCCTCTCTCATCCCTACATCCATTGCTCCCTCGATCTCTCTATCCACGAATACCACTGTTTCTCCCTCTCCTCCTCTCATCTCGTCATTTCCAGTGTTTGTTCTAGATAGAGGAGCAGAGGAGGGGAGGAGGAAAGAAAAAAAAAAGGAGAGAGGAGGTTTGTGAAGAAATCTGATACATTCAGTCGCTCTGGTGCTTCTGGTCTCCTTCACTTCAGTACAAACCCCTTAACAGCCCCACCCTCCTGCCTCGTTCCGACGCTCAAAACCCAGCAACCTCAGTGCTGATGGGGCTGGGTGAGGTCTAATTCCTGGGTTACAGTCTTTGTGGATTGGTAGCGTCCAGTTGAGCATTTGCAAGGCCACAGAGTGTGTTGGTCAGCAATCAAAGCCATTAAGTTCCAGTTGTTAAACCAAACCATCTTTAGTGTTATGGTCCACATCCACAACTATGCATTTTTTTTTCAATGCAAGTGTTTTTGTTTCACTTGTCCTCTATGGAAGATATATGAGCTGAGGGCTTCAAGTGTTGTGGATTCTTCACTTTCAGATGTCTCAGCTCCCATCTGCGGCAATTTTGTACATGAGAAAACGTTTACCATTATAACCAATAGCTTTAAAATCAACACGGGAGTCAAATGGGTGCAATTGGTTCAAACATCCCATAGTTAAGGGGTCAGAAATAGCCAGTGTGTCAGTTTCCTTTAGTCTCATAGCAACACTCAGTTAACCAAACCAAAAAAAACCTTTGGTGGCTCCATTGCCCCATAGCAATCCCATCCAGTGGGATCAGACAGTTTGCTGGATCACAGGAAAACATCAGAAGACAGTAGGTTCCAGCACTTAGACAGAGTCCATCGATAGTGTTGTGGTGTTCAAGTCTAAACCCCATAAAGGCCATCTAGTTTTTAGGTCAATCCTCAGCTTCTTACATTGCCGCTGGCCTACCAATCAAAAATTTACTCTGCAGCCATTTTGCATCCCCCCTAGAAAAGATTCAGCTTGGGATGCAAAATAATGAGTGGAATCAATCCATAGGATCCAGAGCCCTGTGCGACTGAAATCGCTGGCAGCACCTAAGCTTCAAAATGCTTCCTGACAGAAGGTTTAATCAGCTGTATTGGCAGGCGGCAGATATAACTCAAGTTTGGTTGTTTTTCAGCTACAAAATTTAGTTCCAGGAAACAGAAACTGAATTAACGGCTCCTTTACGCCGAGATGTTTTTAGATGTGGCTTTGCTTTCCAGGATTTAGACAGAGACCAGACCATAGAGTTCCAGTGGTTGATCCTGTATTTAGACAAAGCTTAACCATAGAGTTCCAGCAGTTATAATATTTATCCACAATACAAAGAGCTTAGGCCACAGACTTTGATTACTTTTTTTGAGGGTTTGGACTTTTCCCAGCCCATATGCTTCCAGTACTCAGTGGCCTGTAGACTTAAGGATTTGGTTCCCGTCTTTAGACATAGCCACACCCACAGACTTCCATGAGTTTGTTGCAGTATTTAGACACAGCCGTACTCATACCAGACGGTCTGAGGGTCGTTGTTGGGGTCGGGGGAAGCCGGAGTGCTTTTAGGGCGTTCGACAGAGCCACACCGTGCTCTCTCGCTTCCTCTCTCGCCTTCCTTCTTTAAGTGGGAGGAGTCAGTCGAGCGGCCGTCTCTTAGCCCCTCCCCCTGCTCCGAAGAGTCATCCAACCGCAGCGCCGGCACCGCCCTGACGGGGGTTACCATGGCAACCTCGGCGCGGTGATGATAGGAGGAGGAAGAGGAAGGGCCGTTCCGAGAGACGGGAGTCCTCGCTCTTTCTCTCTCCCTTTCTCTCTCTCTCTCCCCGTATCTCTCCGTTTGCAGATTGAGGGAGGAGGAATGGTGGATGGGCGGGTTTAAGAAGCTTGCATCTCCGTGCTGATTGGTTGGACCGGCCAGCCGTGCAGAAAGTGGCCGTTCTCTGCCATTAGCTCCTCCCCCCTGCCTCCGAACCACCACATCCGATTGGCCGGGAGACCCTTCATTTCCACGGTAACTGTCTGGTCCATTGGAGCGCAGCAAATCAGCTGAAGCCAGGCTGAACGCCCTGCTCAGCGATTGGCCGGTTCTCTGGGCGAGGGGCTGGCCCGAGGCCGGCGACTGGCCGACAGGCTGGCGGGGAGAGGGCTTGACGCTCTGCCCTGGCCTCTGGTTGGCTGGCTGGACGGTGGGCGTGACGTAGCTGGTGGGAGTGGCTTGGTCTCGGCCAGTGGGAGTGGAGGGGGCGGGGCTTCTGGTGAAATAGTCGGTCATTAAATCCTCCCTGCTTCCTGTGGAGACCTAGACACAAAAATAAAAAATGATGGATAAATAGAAAGCATATAACGGAGAAATACTAATTGATTTAAATCTTGCCCAGTTTGTGTTGTTTCTTAGGTCTTTTATCTAATTTCGTTTAATGTATTTATTTTTCTTTTAACGTGTTGTTTCCTATTTTATCTGCCCCTTTTATATTTTACTATTCTTAAATTTTAGGCCTTCCTGTAAAGCACTTTGTAAACTCTTCTTTTAAATATGTACTATATAAATTAAGTTGATTAATAATGGTAATGGTGTACCTCTCTGCTGTTTAGCATTTTAAATCGAAGCTCAGGTATCACATTCAAATGGTTTTAATTCAACAGAGAACGTAGCATAAGGGTGGGAAACTGTATTTATTACATTCATTAATTTAATTGATTTAAACTTATCTTTATCAATGTCTAGTCTAAGTAAGAAGGGTGCGTCAAGACCAAGACTTTCCAAGAATTTCATATCTTCATGGGTATTTTTATTGGTGTGTGTGCGTTCTTAAGAGGTAACTATGAAAGCCTCTCCCTCTCCGTGGGATTGTGAGTATGAAGAATTGTGGGTGTAATATTTCAGTAAGACAGGATAATTGTTTGGATTGAACAGACAGGCGATGAGCAAAATGTTAACTGCCTTCATGTAATATTCTCATGCTGATTTCTCGCGCCTGGCCCAGTCAATAAGTGTATGGACAACAGCCTGAAGTAGAGCAACAGATTTATGTGCAGGACTTGGCCACACAACAGCTTGGATCAAAGAAATAAGATTAGAGGTGATAACGAATACATTCATAAAATCACATTCCAAGCACTCTTCCCAGCAAACGATACACCAGTCCCATTAACTTTCTGTTAGAAAGATCAGGCTGTAATTTTTCAAGGGCCCATGGGCTATGACTACTAAACAGGTGGTTACAGCAAATACAGTATTCAGACCGATGATGCATGTGTGAGTGTGAATGAGAATGTGAATGAGAATCAGCATGACGCTGCATGATATCGGCGCCTACAGTCTACTTAAATGAGGCATACAGATGCATAGGTGTTGTACATTTATTCTTTGAACCCTATATGTGTTGCCAGAGTTCAACATTTTGAAACATTTAAGAGTGAGAATCACTGAGAAGAAATTAAATTGACTGAACTGACTGAAATTAAAGCATTCAAGAATTCTTCCATTGTGTAGTCAATATGTTTTCCCACTAGATCTTATACACTACCAGTCAAAAGTTTGGACCCACCTGATTGAATGTACTGTTGTACTGAAAATGTTTTTCATTCTCTTAAAGCCATTTTGATCTAAAGGCTTATGCTTAAATGCTTGAAATTTGTTTCTTAGACAAATATAAATAGTGAAGTTGATGCCTATGTATGAATTTCTTTCCAAAGCCTTTGCCTTTCCATCAAGGCACAGGCGGCTACTTTAAAGAATCTAAAATATAAGATAGTTTAACACTTTTTTGGTCACTGCATAATTCCATTTCTGTTATTTCATAGTTTTAATGTCTTTACTATTATAGTAAAATGTGAAAAATAATAAAAATAAAGAAAAATGTGTCCAAACTCTTGACTGGTAGTGTAGTTGTCCCCCATATAGTCTCAAGCTGTCATCTTGTATAAAAATGTAAACTCTGTTTTCTCTGTTATTATCCATATTGTGGTAAAATTGTCTAAAAAAAGGTCTCCGCTGCCAATATGGACCCTTTAGGCAGAAATATAATATCTAGATAGAGAAAGGTTTTATTATTTCTTATTATTTCTTTGGGTTTTTAATACTACTCCAGATTCTGCTGAAACAGAAACAACCAGAGCTCCAGGCAGAAAAATGAAACACTTTATTGCTTCTTTTCTTTAGTCTGACATTGGTCAAATAAAGAACATATGGATAGAGAAAAATGGACAGATCGTATTTCTCTCTCTTTCTCTCTATCCATCCATCTGCTCGTCGTAAAATGAAGGATAGTCAATCATCACTTCCTCTTTGCTGTCTGACTTGAGATTAATTGTATCATTATATTATCATTTAAATGGTATATTCTATTATTACTAGGGATGGAACGATTCGATACACCCACGATACGATGTAATAAATAAAAGTTAAATGAAAACAAAGTGTGACTGTGCAGAATTATGTTTATTTCTGAGCCACAAATCTTTCTAGCGATGGCATTGGCTTGCTATAATGTAAACAACAAATAATTTAATTTCAATGGTGATTACTATCTAGCAATCACTCATTTGTGATTACTACAGCAGAATAAAACGGAGCTAATATCGTGATTCATTTTTATGTTCCACGATACGTATTGTCAAATTTTTGTATCGCGATATATTGAATTACGATATATCGTCCCATCCCTAATTATTACTACTTTTGTATAATTACCATTAACTCACAACAGTCTTTGTGCTACCTGTATGGACATACAGAAAGCTGATTTCTTTATTTCTTCCTGTTCTCACTCTCTCTCTTCTCTGTATCAGTCTTCTTCATTTGTTTTTAGTGAACGCCCTGCTGCTGCTCAGAGCCAAACTTCAGCAGAGTTCTCCGGTGCTTGAAGCTCCGACGATTAGCAACGATGAATGTAAATTAGCAAGCTTGAATGCACAACAATCTCTACGGCTGCTACTTTCAGGGAACAGGCCAAACGATCACTCAAGAAGGTCCCAAACCTTCTAATTGTTACTCGACCGGTGAGAGATGCACTGCAGTCAGCAAAATGATAAACACCAGCTGGCAAGCAAGAGAAACACCGTTGCCAGTATACTCTCTCCTCAGTTGCCAAAGCACTGCGGCCATTTTAAGATGGACCTGAATGCATTAGTCATAAATTGGGTCTTACTAACTGGTGATCATACATAATTTTTTAGTAAGTGCTCCATAATCGCTCCCTTAGCTTCAGGGAGGAAGTTCAAATCTGACAAATACTGATGTATGGAGTGTGACAGCAGTGGTTTCAAATCTAGTTAACTCATATCTAGCTGCCCACTAAGCTTTTATCTGCGAGAAAATCAATGTATTTTCAAATTTTTCTTCACATCATTTATTTAATGAGTCCTAATCGCAGAGTTCCCACAATGGCCGGGATGCAAAATTCCATGACTTTTCTACGACTTTCCAAAACTAAGAGGGAACGCTTCCATGACCTAAAAATGCTTTTCCTTCCTGGTTTGTTAATGTTGTTTTTCAGTCGGTTTCCACTCCAGTTGGGCTGAAAACCAGTGAACGTGCGATCCAAGTTGGAAAATACATTCTACTATATTCCCGGAAAGTGACCCATTTGTTAAATTCCCTGATATTCCCTGACTTGCCCAGAGAATTTATCAAATCCCTTAAGTTTCCCTGTCTGGAATACACCTCCCTAAATTCCATGATATCCCAGATAATCCCTTGATAGTATCTTTTCCTTTGTTAGGGCCAAATATAAATGTTTTTTGCTTAAGGTGATAGTGCAAGTCTTGTGTGTGTGTGTGTGTGTGTGTGTGTATATCATAGGTGGTACCTGCATGTTGTTTTATTGCGTATATGTGCACTCAGTATTCACTTTATTAGTTACACCTTCAGTATATTACCAGAGGAGGTGACTAGTTTTTATTATCTATATGTTTATGTATATATTTATTACCATAGGAGGTGACTTTATGTTGCTCTCTTGCAGAAACTGTTCCAGTGTCACCATCTCACTTCCTGGGGACGATGGGCGGGTCTTGGTCCTGACCCCGCCCCCGCGCTGCGGTTGGGCCCTCTGCGGCGCGTGGTCGTACGGGAGGGTGGAGCTACGCGGCAGAGAGTGCTGTGATTGGCCGAGACCCGTGACATCATCGCTGGAGAGGCTGGCCGAGCGAGCCTGCCGATCAGATGAGTCTAGAGAGAGGGACATGTGTTAGTATTGTTTGAGTTTCTTTTTTCTTCATCTGTTCAGCCATGGTGGCTATCGCTGCTCATGCTAACTAGCCAGTTCTTCTTCTCTTATTCCAAACAAACCAGAAACGTAAAATGCATCACTTCCTGTGCGCCAGAGGATTTCTCCTGGGAAAGCGTTACCATAGAACACTAAATCACTATTGTGTTATAACAATCAGTGATAGAGAGTAGCAAAATGGACATTTATTTGCATGAATGTGTCACTTAATCAAGAAAAGTGTGTGTGTGTGTACCTCTACAGTTGACAGGTGAATTGGAGCTGGAGGTGTTGTGGCTGAGGTCAGCTGACCCTGGGCGACCTCCTGTGTTACCATGGTGACCAAACACGAAGTCAGAGGTGTTGAGGCGAGAGTCTTCATCAAACACCAGACCTGAAAAATTCATAAGTAAATTCATACATATGCATTATTAATGAACATTCATTGACTCTGAATAAGGGCTGAGGAGAATCCCGGTGTGAGAGTGTGCCGTGTTACCTCTGGGCCTGCGGCCGGGGCCTTGTCCCAGTCTGGGGCCGGAGCTGTTGGCCGGGCCCAGCGACGACGCCTGCTGACTCGGAGTGGAGCTGAGAGCCTTAGGGGTCTGACCTGGGAGCAGAAAACAAACTGGTAGGAAGAGAAAACTTGCAACAGCAGCACCATTAAATCACCATCGTAAATCGATTCACTGTTAGCTACCGTGACGTTTGATAGCACCAGAAATCTTCTTTGTCTCTCCTTTCATTCTGAACTTTAAAGGGTTAGTTAAAAGTGTTAGGTCTAGCAGTTTGTGTTTCTCAAAACCCACATACCCTGTTGCTTCCTGCTGCAAACAGGATGTTGCTACTTGTCCCTGGTGTCACTCTGTGTTTTGAAGACAGATACCACCTGATAACAGCCTCGATCAGTAATCTCACTAAAACCGCCTTTTATCACCTTAGAAATATTGCTAAAGTGCAACCATTTCTCTCCCAAGCAGATACTGAGAGACTTATGCATGCTTTTATCACTAGCAGGCTTGATTACTGTAATGCTCTCCTTTCCGGTCTACCTAAGAAAGCTATAAATAAGCTACAGATCATTCAGAATGCAGCAGCATGTGTACTGACCAAGACCAGGACAGCACACATCTCACCTGTCCTAAAGTCCCTTCATTGGTTGCCTGTCAGTTCTAGAATAGATTTTAAGATCCTTTTATTGGTGTTCAAATCACTCAATGGACTAGCGCCTGAATATTTGTCAGACATGCTTTTAATGTATGCTCCCTCTAGATCACTCAGGTCCTCTGGCACTGGCCTTTTAGTTGTTCCCAGGGTGAGGACAAAGAACTACGGGGAGGCAGCATTTAGTGTCTATGGTCCTCGCCTCTGGAACAGCCTGCCAGAGGAGCTGAGGGCATCACAATCTGTAAACGCCTTTAAAACAAATCTTAAGACATACCTTTTTAGCTTAGCATTCTCTTAATCCATTTTATTTTAATCTACCCTTTTACTCTGCTACACTGGTCTCTCTGTTCTACCATGTCTCTTATTTCCTATACTATCATTTCCTTATATTACCGTTTATTTCCGCTGTATTGTTGTATTTTCATTGTATTGTTGTATTTTCATTGTATAGTTAAGCACCTTGTATTGCAATTTTGCACGAAAGGCGCTATATAAATAAAGTCTGATTTGATTTGATAACAGCTAATATGTATTCAGACCAGATGAGCTGACATCAAGTTGAAACTATGCAGTTAGAACAGTGGAACCAGAATAAAGGCATGTATTATTGCAATACAGCTCCTGTTCCAGCTCCAGCAGATTTCCCACCAAATCTGACCCAATGGCACACAATATAAAGTGCAGTAGAGGCCAGTAGAGGCTGACTCGGCCTCTACTGGCTGAGTCAGTAACTGTATAATTACTGGTGTTTCCAGTAATTATACAGTACCAATGACTCAGCTTAATTAACCTTTAAAGTGTTAATTACCTTGTCCATGTCCCTCCTCTCCGTTTACACTCTCATTGCTGCCTCCTGGAGTACTGCTGCGATACAGGCCGCGCCCCCTGTCTGTCAAACCTGCGGACCAGAATGTGGTTAGGAGCTGTTTTGGACCACTGCCATAGCGTGACCATCAAACACACAAACCACAGGAAGCACTGACAGCGCTGCGAGAGTGCTAGAGGGTTAAAACACAGGGACGGGGGCGTGTTTGTTTGTGTGTGGTTAGTCAGTAACTGTAAGAAAGCCAAGCAGAACATTAAGAATTTATTTATTTATTCAGACAGACAGACAAGCAGGCAGGGAGCTAAACACCATTTTCTGATCTTATTCTGTATCATATTAATTTTAACTGGTACAAATCTACCCCAACTAATTGATATGATGGATATGATGCAGTTTGTTTGATTACATATTTGTTGTGGAATTGATCGATACTACTGCTTAACCTGAATTGATTCCAATTTCGACATTTTGATCAGACTCCACACAAGTATGCAGGAATATGAATATGTTTTTAGATGTCTGCCCAGAGAAACCATTCCAGTGTGCTGTGGAGGATTTTACTCAACAGTCTGTAAAACCTGCAGTGAAACCTGCCTCACCCTGCCTTTCGGAGCTGCTAACCCAACAAAAAGAATTTCACTCGTCTGGGTTTCCATGGAGACACTTAGTGTCAAGTGATGGTCTAAGTGCTTTTCCAGCGGCCAAGAATAAAATTCCAGGGAAAAACACTGAATCCTTGTAATTTTTGCATGAATTTTGAGGACTTCGTTACCCAGAAATCTTGTCAACTCAGTAAAATAAAGGTCTTCTTCTTAGTGTGTGGTGGGGTTTGAGGTGGTGAAGAGGTTCAGCCATCGTTGGCGAGTCCAGCTTTCTCTGGACGGAGCGCTCGCTCACTGCTGTTTAGCAGATACTTGTATTTTGTTCTTAAGTTTCGATCCGTCACTTCCTGTATGGAGATGATTTCCCCATTAGTGACCAAACCCAGCACCCAAATAATAATTTGGGTAAATCGGTTGAAAGTTTTGATTAGACTCTTCTCTGTTGCAGCCACACTTTGTGATTTAGGCTGATAAGACGGGTGGAATTTTACATAAACATATTGCCTATTGCAGGTTTAAAGATACTAAATATCGGCTAGTGGCGAATCCACAATGATCGGTATCGGCCTTCAGAAACCCATATCAGTCAAACCCTAATTCCTGGTACTAGTAAATGCAGTTGTGCCAAATTAGGTGATGCTGATGCTGACAACACAACAGATGGATGGATGGATACATATGGCAGACAGGCACATAAGCAGACAGGTCGACAGAGAGGAAGGTAGATGACAATTTTACAGCAGTGTGGTTGCTGTGGTGACCCGCCACTGCTGGATGAATAAAGAGAAAACTCTGCAGCAGCGCCTTAGAAAGCAAACCAGTGCATCTGCAACAAGCTCTGTCCCATCCGTCTATAGGCTGTTAATATAGCCATCACTGACACACACTTACCAGATTACAACATATTAAAAAGGCACACACACACACTCGGATATTATTTACACCCATATCAAATCACGCACACAGACACTTCACAGACACACTGTGTGCATCCATCCTCGCACACACACACACACACACACACACACACACACACAACTTACTGTAAGGATCTCTAATGATGGCTGGCTCACAACTGCAACATGCACATTGTGCGTGTCTGTGTGTGTGTTTTGTATATTTGTGTCTGTATGCTTGTTTGCCTGCATCAGCATGCTTGTGAAGTGCATGTGTGTGTAAATATGTTAATATGTGCGTGTGGAATATACGTGTGTGTGCGTCACGTACGTCACAGCAACAAGTGTTATTGAAAAGACGGGGGTGAGGTGTGACAATGACGAAGATGGTGATTAAGATGTGTATGGTTGATGCGATGATGGCGATGATGAGGAAGAGGAGGATGATATTAGAACACTCCGTTGGTTGCGAGTGGCTGGCTAGCGATGGTGTCAGCTGTGATGTCAGTGGACGACCAGAATCGCAGTCGTCTGCGGAGAGAGAGGGAGGGCCGGACGGAGGGATGGGAGGAGGAGGAGGAGGAAGAGGAGGAGGAGGGGAGGAGCTTGTCTTGACTTTTACTGCGGAGAAAACAAAAGCGTTTCGGAGCGGGAGGAGCTGAGAGAGAGAGAGAGAGAGAGGGGTGGGAGGGCAACATGAGGAGAAATATAAAGAGATGGAGAAATGTAGAGAGAAGGATGGAGACTATGAGTAAATGAAAGAACACGAGTGGTTATGAAGTTACTAAGTTATCAAGCATGTGATTACCAGAATATAAAAGTAATAGATACCATGCAATAGAACCAAGTAGTTAGAATAGAACTAGAAATAGAATGACACTAGTAAAATCATCAAGTAAAATCATGCATTAGAATCAGGACTGGACTCAATTCACTCTGAATTCAATCATTGCATAGTTTAAAGCTGCACTCGGAAAGATTTTTAGGTAAAAAACCAGCCTAAATCTCTTCACCACCTCCACCACAGAAGAAGACATTTAGTTTACTGATGTAACCTTACAGGATTCAGTCAATTTCAATCTTCAACTCAATCTCTTGAATAGGCCGAATGTGACAACCGTCTCCTGCCGAATGATATGAATATGTATATGAATTTTGAAAAGAAATGCCTCTTCCTTAGTTGATAGTGAATTGAACCCAGCCCTTTGTAAGAGTAGAACCATGTAATAGAAACCCAACAGAAAACAGTAAAACCATGCATTAGAACCAATTTCTATCATTAGGATAGATAGAACTTTGAAAGTCATGCATTAGACAGCCATAGTACAGCTGATATAGATGCACAGAGGTGGAAGCTCAGCGGGGAAAAAACAAAACAAATCAGACCCCTTTAGATGTTGTTTTGACCCCTGCAGATTTCAGTTATTATGCTGGCTCTGCAGTCCCGCATTATGGCTGTTGCAAAGTAACTGGTGTTAGAAGCGTTAACACGTTGGCTGTGTCACCATGATGAAGCTACACAGGACGGAGTTCCACATTTAGTTACGATGCTTTTTGCCACCAAAATTTCCAAAACCCACTTATATAAATAGATTATATTTGTATAGACTATATGCTATATTGTAAGTGGAGCAATGACTGATGACTGACAAGATATTATTTAGTCAATGTGATAGAAATTATTAGACGTAGCTCACCAAACTATCGGCTTAGAGGAAACATTGATCCTGAATGTGATCCCTGATGTGATTTTTTTTTAAAGATATGGCTTCCAAATACATGTTGGGGTATTTTTGCTTCATCTTTACTTCAAGCAAAACTACCAGCTCAAAGTTGGACTCACTTCGGCAAACATATGTCAAGGGCCTTATGTTACCACACCCAATGGACAGAACATTGCCCATCGCATATGAATTCGAGAGGCACTCTCATGCTCTTTGCAGCTTTACAGACTACAAAAGAAAAGAGTGGTTTTAGATGACCGGTGCATCTAAACAAAACATTTTGTAATGTTTTCGTCGTCAGTGCGTCTGACGTGTTGACGCGAGCATATTTGGCCGTTGCCGCTGAGCACCGACTGCAATTTGGCAGGAATGCCTCTTGTCATTTCAGATCGCTCACAGCCCGTTATAAAAGCCTGGTAGCATTCCTCGCCCCACTAGCTGTCCCGGATGACTGATTGTCCCGTATGCGGCGATGACCACTAAGAGGGCTTGTGATGATTTCCCAAACATACTGACAGGCCAACAAAAGCCCCACATTGATTTTTTGCTACGGTTCGCCAACAGTCTAAATGTTGACATCGTTTTAAGGGTTTCTATGAGTGTGAAAGTGTACCCCTTTGTTTTGTTTTTTTCATTTTTCCTGCTTAGCCCCTCCGTGTGTCACATCATGAGTTTGAGGATGTGACAGGATCTCATACAGCTGATAGGCCATAAGGAGCAAAAGCCATTTCTGGTTAAATAGCAGCGAGCCATACTGGCGCTACTCAGCTCCATCATAAGACTCATAGGACTCAAGAAATACCTGACATCACTCTCCACCCACTGAATGATTTTCCCTCTCTGCTCTCTCTCTTAAAAAACAATCTTCCATCTCTCGTCTTAGCTCTTGTTCGGCTTCTTTTCCTAGCACTTCACTCTTACATGGTCACTCAATGGTCACAGGAGTATTGGTTGCCTATTACGATGGTGACGCAGGAATTGAACTAAAACGATTTGTCTACTTGCAAAACTAACTAAAATAAAATGAAAATATTGGTGAAAATGAATTTTGTTCTGAGAATTCTTGGCTATTTTTACTGAACATTAATTGAATACGTAATTTAAAAAAAAAAGAATTTATGATTTCATGTTTGCATTACACAATGCCTGTGGCAAATAGATACAAAATACCTGTTCTGAATTTCTATCATTATACCTATAAAAAATACCAACCCTACCATAAACACTAAAACAATAAATAAATAAAAACTAAACTAAAAGATTTCTAAAAAATAAAATCTACACTAAAACTACCAAACCCACACTGAAAACGTGAAACTAAACTGAAATAAATATTGAATACTATATAAAAATTAAACCTTATAAAAAAAATCTCAAACTAATATTTCTAAAGATCCTGAAAATTCTGTAATTAGATCAGGATGGATGGTGGATGTAATGTTGACTGTGGCTCCCTATGGTTCCAACATGCATTAGAAACCATTTCTACTGTAAAAGGAGCAGACCCTGGCTACTGTACAGCAGAAACACAGTAGAGGACAGGACAGATGCAGTGGATGATTAGGGATGTGAGAAACAAGGGTGGAAATCTGCTGCCAGTCAGTCAGTCAGTCAGTCAGACAGTCAGTCAGTAAGTCAGTTAGTCAGTCATTCAGTGGTCTACAGCGCCCTCCAGTGGAGCAGACGGGAGGTGCAGCTGATCCAAAGTCAGCCCATCCTTCAACTTTTTATGATTTTTGATGTTTTTGGAACCAAAACATGCAATATAAATGTATCTGCTACACGCTGTATGCATTTGTAATACAATTTAGGTAACACTTTACTAACAAGGGCCTTATTCCAGTGTATTAACCTGTGTATTAGCCTATGGAAAAGTCTTGTAAGGACACAATATTACTGTAGGTACTTGATGAAAATCTCCCTAATACATACTGACAACGGTGTGGTGACAACCACACCATTCGAATGGCTTCATTAAAACAGTGTTGTTACACTGCTGTAAGTACATTATGCTCCAGTAATGAACACATTACCCCACCTTCCCCTGTAAAACTAATCCAATCTGAATAGGGATAAAGTTAACTCAGAATACAGCAGGTAATTCTAGCTGGAATTGTTACTGGGGTAGATGGAGAAAATCACTGAAACTCCTGTCTAATACTAATGCTGTCTGGAAATGGTTCTTGTCATTTTTTTTAATTGACTGGCATGAAAATGGTCAAATGTGAAAAATATTGGCACGGCATATCAGCTATCAACGGCCTCAAAATATCAGCTTTCAAACACCCATATCGGTTGAACCCTGGTTCAAAATGAATAGCTCCTTTGATCCAGTGTTTCAAACATGTACCATTGGGCTGGTAAGCCCTGCTGTAAAAATGCAGATTGTGTGTTTGCATGTGTGTGTGTGTGTGTGTGCATCACTTGTGTGTTTACCTCGGCTGATGGGCGTAAGCGCTGGAGACTGGGGTCCGAGGCTGGGGCTGGCAGCGGTGGCACTGGTGTGGTTGCTACGGGCGTGGCCGCTGTCCGACGTGTCACTGCCTGTCCGCGGGGGGAGCGGGGGCGGGGCATCGGGGGGGAGGAGGGGGGGCGGGGCAGGGAGCGGGAGGTCGGGGGCGCTCTTGGCTCTCTCTCGCTCTTTGCCCCCCTCCTTGTCCCGGTCGCCCCCTCTCTCCCTGCTGCTCTCCTTCCGCGGTTTGATCAGCTTGACCAGAGCCTTGGCTCCGGACCACTGACTCCTCCTGTTGTTACAGAAAAACATTCATATCCGTCATATCTATCATATATCAAATAATCATGTATATCGGTTATGTAATAAACTACGGTTACATCGATATATTGGGCCGATATTGGCCGCTTATTAAAAGTCAGATCTGGTACAGTCAGTGTCGTCCACCTCTGATATGATGGATATGATTTGATTGATTACATATTTAAACAATGTAACAACATTTTTCAGATCACTGGTTCCTGCTGTATTATACAGCTATTTTATGCAAATACATAGATGAGTCGATGGTAAGATAGTTACTTTTTAGGTGCAGGGTCATAGAACTTGTACTGGTCCATGATCTTCTCTTCTAGTTTCTCTTTCTGCCGTCGCAGAGCATTCAGCTTATCACTGGAGAGAGAGAGAGAGAGAGAGAGAGAGAGAGAGAGAGAGAGAGAGAGAGAGAGAGAGAGAGAGAGAGAGAGAGAGAGAGAGAGAGAGAATTTTGATCTCTTTCTGAACTTTATACAACATTAACTGTCTCAACATGTATGTATCTATCTAACCATCCTTCTCACAGTTGTTAGAAGTTTCTGTACAGTTGTACAGTTTCTGTTCTTGGTGATATATACTGTATAGTAACATGTATAGTTTATTTTCCTGGTGGTATATACTATGTAGTTACACGTATAGTGGTATATACTATGTAGTTACATGTATAGTTTCTGTTCCTGGTGGTAGAGCTCTTTGCTCTCCATGCTCCTCTCCAGCAGAGTGTGGTTCTGCTGACTCAGCAGGTTGATCTGACTCAGGAGGTGGTGGTTTTCCTCTTCCAGGTTCCCCTTAAGTCGACTCAGCAGCTACACACACACACACACACACACACAGGGAGTCCAAAAAGTATTGGGACAGTAGGTTAGTCTTCCTTGTGCTGTTGACATACTGTTGATTATAATTTACATAAAGATGAATAGAAGGAAAATGTACAGACTTTTTGTTTATGAGTCTGTTTTGACTTCCATATTAAACACTGTTGAGACAGTTATACCAGCAAAACACAAACCACTTTTAAATGTAACAAAGGTATTTCAGCTGATTGGGATGCAAGGAATATCTGAATATCTTCAGCATCCAAATGCTGATAGGGATGGGATGAGTTGAGTTTGATTGGCATTCAAACACTCCGAGCAGAGTTTCCGTTATATACATTTTGCCACTGCAAATTATTGCCGCTGCTGCTTCAGAATTTTATGAAATGTCATGAAGTCGCAATTACACGACTCTGCAGAGGGCTTTTAATTTGAAACGACGGATACAGGAAGTGGCGACACCCGGCCGAGGCGAGAGGGAGAGAGAAAGAAGAGAAAAAGAAAGAGAAGAGAGAGAAAGGTAGATTAAGGCTGCATTCACACATAGCGATTTTTGATGTGGAAAAAGCGCTGCCTGGAGTGCTTTTTGTGAGGAGAAATAAAAAGCGGATCACGGCAACGTCACCTGACGTTAGCTGAGCAGCTGCTAGCTCACTAACCAGCTGGTTAGCACTTACAGCAGACAAAACTGTGTTGTGCAACAAGCAAAGGCTTACCAAATATTTCCAATACATGTCCAGTATAATCCATACTGCCTTTAAGATCGCTGTTGCGGTAACGGAAATTCACTTATTACAACGTCCGATTTCTCCACCGGCACTTTCACTTTCTCAATATTTGTTGTTGCTATGGGAAACGGCCAGCGTCTCTGTCATCGCGATTGGTCGGCTGGGAAAAAGCGGTTCATGTCACCCGGTGCTTTTCTGAAAAGTTGAACATTTCTCAACTTTTGAAAGCACTCCGCTCTGACGAAAAAAATGCCGGCTGCAGCGCTTTTCGGGAGCGGCCGCCTTTTGTGCGCCTTGCGGCCGCTTCCCGTTGCTTTTAATGAGAAAAGGGCGCTGGCAGTTGGGGAAAAAACACTATGTGTGAACGCAGCCTTACTTCAATAAACGTCGGTAAAATAATTGCCAACGATGTTTATATAAGCTATGTATTAAAATATTCCTGATTGCATTTTCAGATTAATTTGTTAAAATATTTCTCCAAGAAGAGAAAGATGTCTGATGTCGATGAGGAAGATAGTCAGGTAACGTTACTTTAGCTAGGGAGGGACTCAAGGTTCTTAGCTATGCCCCGAAGTTTTGAAGGGAAATAAATACCTTCTGGTTCTAAAATATGTAACGTTAGTGGTGGCTACTACAATATTTTAATGTTCCACTAGTTGCATGATCAAATATTTGTGATGTCAGAGAATTATCTAATGTTACTCATTCTCAAATGTAACCTTATTAGACAAGTAGACAGGCAGGAGTAGTGGAGGCGAGTGGAGCAGGAGAGCAGAGTGAAGCAGGAAAGAGGGCAGAAAGTGAGGAGAGTGGAGTATGTTCTAAAGTTTGTTTTGCAGTCAAGTGTCACTTTATTTCATATTTTTTAATTACCTATTGATATTCACTTCGACCGCCGGCGTACTACGCGCGCGCACCACCCAGGTACAACAAAACCCTTTCCCCCGCTGCTACAAAAAATCCTAGAGGAAACACTGACTCCTATGCTAAAAGCAATCTTAAAACAATGACGGTTGATGTAGTTGCTCCCCTCTGTCCCGCAGGAAACTACAAAGCACCATTTACCTCACAGTGGTTGTCCAGTTTGGTCATAGATAGATCCAAGCCCTGGTGTTGCTCCAGTAGCGTGTCATATTGCGCCATCCAGCGACTCACTTCCAGCTGGGAGGAGCTTAATGAGCTCTTCATTTCATTGGTCCGCTGCTGGAGCCCCTCCCACTGCTCCGACAGTTGCGATTGGCTCTCTGTCAGCCTGGGGGAGGAAATGGGAGAAGTCAGGAGGACAACCTTGATAATAACGATACTGAATACTGATACTGACCTAATATTCCTTTTCCATACTGGTCTAACAAGGGCTAATAAGGGCAATTTCAACTAACTGTATTTTTTATGTCGATGTCTGACAGTGTGTGAGTGTGTGTGTGTGCGTACCGGTCCACTTCTGTCTTCAGCTGCAGATTCTCCTGCTGCAGGAGCCGATTCTTCTGGGCTTCCTGGTTTAGCTCCTCCCTCTCCTTCTGACCACGCCCCTCCTGCTCCTCCCATTTCTCCTTCTGCTGCAGCAAGGTGCAATACCTGTAGAGAGAGCGAGAGAGAAAGAGAGAGACATGATAAGAGAGAGTGATAATACACCGGAAAGAAATGACAATCCCAGTGCTGTCCGCCATGTTTTCTTGTTGACATCAAAATATGATGTCACACTGTGTAAGTCTGACTTTCCATTTTCTCGTGTATTTGTTTTCTAATGTTGGTACTTTCACACTCAGTAAGCTTATTTATTCACTTCTCCCTACCTGAGTGAAAGCAACTAAGCAACTGATTCACATTTGATTTTTTGCACGCTAGTTTTTGCATGCAGTGTGAGCGTGCTAGTTAAACATCAGTGATTGGGGAAGAGTCAATATAGACTAAGCCAGCCAGAGCAGGCTCACAGTGAGCAACACAGTGTCCATTTCTTCAGCTAGTTAAACATTAGTAGTCACATTTCCGCTGCAGGGCCAAGTGGGACTAACCAGGGTCAGGGTCAACATGTAAACAGATAGTGTTGGGTAATAGGTAATAAGTAATAGTATTACATATTACTTACTGACTTATTAGTGGGAGTAGTAATTTATTACATTTATTACTTGTTATATTATATTACTTTTCTGTTACACCTTTTACTGGAGAAAATCAAAGCAGTGGGAATAATTCCACCCAGATAAAGCGAACTTTTCTAACATTTCTCATCTAAAACTAGCTGACTGTATGAGAGGACGATGACCAATTATGAAGAAAACTAATCTAGCACGTAAGATAGCACCCAACACTGTTCACAAAACAGGATCTAAAACACTATAGGGAGGTACAGCAGAAAGCCATATCTGGTAAAATGGCATTAACCATGCTAGCAATGACCCTGATAGACAGCGGACATCACAAATAATCAAGATTCAAAACCACCCAGCTCGTACCTTGTAAGTCCCTTTCAAAACCTTCGGAAAAACATTAGCGGCATGGTAACTTCTCTCTATAAACTCTGACTTCAGCTCCATATTGTCTACTTTGGCACTGCTGCCCTTCTGAAAAATAAACTCCACAATATGCCAGAAATAATCACAGGAATGTTTTGGGAGTTAAATTGAGTTACACAGATAATGGTTGGCCCCTGGTAGTATGGTGGTGTTGTATTGATTGATGTTGCTGTCAGTCAGTCACTCATCAATATTATTGTGACCTACAGCCACTGGTGCTGATATCAATACGGTACAGGCATGGGACGTCAATAATCACCATCAAACTAATACTGGGAAAACAGTGTGTGTGTGTGTGTGTGTGTGTGTGTGTGTGTGTGCACCTCATGTGACTGTGTACATCCAGAGAGCCTGAGGGGAGCTATGTTCTGTAGTGCAGAGCTATAATAAACTACATCAGTTTACGATGTAGATCTACAGCTATTAGATTGGTCCCACATAGCCATAACCTGAATATAGATCTACAGCTACTAGTCATAAGCCACCCCCTAGTCTGGTCCTAATAGAGCATGGGTGTCAACTGGGAATGGGTCAAGCAAAGATCAAGCAAATTCTCCAGATACTTATTTGGAAGTAATATCTATTTTTTTTTTTAAATTAAAACAAAATCACATCAAGGGAGCATTTAGGACCAATGTTCCCCTCTAAGCTGATAGTTTGGTGAGGTACATCTGATATTTTTTCACACTGACCAAATAATATCATCAGTCATCAATACTGCCTCACATTCTTCAGCAATCTTAATGATCTCCATCCCTACACACACTAGCACATAAAACAGCAGCTTGGTTGCCTGTAGTACAGCACCTTCTGCAACAGAGGGCTCAACTTCTTTGGGTTTCTCCTCCTAAAAGCTCTTGAAACACACAACATGTGATTCATCACTGTTCATTTGCCATTTGACTCAACACGCTCAATCACCACCATAATCACACATGAGTGAAATTATTCACACGCTATAAATAACAACTATTAGAACAGGCTATATGTCTATGCTATGCGCCTCCAGGGCTTTTCTTGGAGTTTTCTTACTTCTTTTCCCACATAGAAATATAACAGAAATCCAACCTAAATCAGAATTCCCAAGGTATTTGTAAGAGTGGAGTCTTAAGGGAATAGTTTATCCCCAAATTAAAATTCAGAGCAATTTAGCCCCCGTAGTTCCATCTCAGCCTTCTCCCAAACTACTTAAATTAACAGGGCCATCTTTATACAGCTTAAAAAAAACCACACATAAAATGTCCACACACCTCATGCAGTATAATCCAGGTGTTGTGTAACCAAATAATTGCACTGTGGGTCCAAAAGTCCACTATTTACCTCACTATCTCCTATATTTTCCCCACTGACAATACTCTGGTCATGCACACAATACGGTGCACTGGCAGAAGACTGCTTGCTACTGTAGGGTTTGCGTGTGACCAGAGCATTGCATTATATGCTATGTAGAAGCTAGATAATGAACACACTAGTCAACTTGATAACAAAACTTTACCGTTGTTGTCACAATCGACCAGCAGACTGTACACTTAATCAAAATAATGGCATTTATAGTCCATTTCCGGGCTAAGGTTGTTAAATACTCAGAATTCTTCTTACATTTATGTTAGCCATTCCTCTTGCCTTGTATTTTCTAGGACCGACTGAATGAGTGAACCACACAGAATCCACATTAAATATGTATGCTGCAAATGAACAAACAAAATAATCCCTGAACCTTGGTGACATTAGGATCATCACAGGACCTTTAGCTTTATAGTTAGGGTTTATGCGCGTGTGTTATGGACTTACTTGCTGTGCAGCGTCCTGTGCTCGCTCTCTAGCGCCCTCTGCTTGCCTTTCAGCGTGGCGTGTTGACTGATCAGCTGCTCGTACTCATGCGCCTGCCTCTCATGCACGCTGAGCAGGCGCTCATGGTCGTTGAGCACGCTTTCTCGGCCTCGCTTCGCCTCCTCGCGCTGCCGCTGCCACGACTCCGCCTCCGTCTCCAAGGCAGCCACCTGGCCCTGCAGCACGGCATTCTGGGCCATGAGAGAGGCACTCTGGGAAGAGAGCGTGGAGTGCTCCACCTAAAAGACAGGACTCAATAGTTAAAATATATCAGCAGAAAGGGGAATATATTACAAATGTTGTTTTATTCCTACTGATTAGTCCAGTTTTTCAGTATTTATTGCAGCCAAAAACACTTTACTTTACCCAATTTTGTCTGTATGGCACAGAGTTTCCGTTATATACATTTTGCAGTGGCGGCCCGCCGCTGCAAAATTATTGCTGCCGCTGCTTCAGAATTTTATGAAATGTCATGAAGTCGCAATTACACAACTCTGCAGAGGGCTTTTAATTTGAAACAACGGATACAGGAGTGGCGACACCCGGCCAAGGCGAGAGGGAGAGAGAGAAAAAGAAAGAGAAGAGAGAGAAAGGTAGATTTAACTAGCTAACGTTAAGTTAGATAGATTTTACATTCGCAATGTATTCTCTATTGATGTTCATGGCCAACTAATTATTATGAATATTAATAATATATCGTGAAATAATGTTCCAGCTAACGTTAGCTAGGTAACGTTAACGTTAATGTTAGCGGACTCAGTGAATCATAATACCGGTAACGTTACTTCAAAAGAAAAATTAAAGAAAAATTAAGTGCTCTCAGCCAGGCTGCAAACTTTGCCACTGAGGCTAATATACAGTGCCCTCTGTAAGTAGTGGGTCAAAGAGGCATTATGTATGAATAAATATGTTGTTGTAAATATGTCAATAAATATGTTCTAAAGTTTGTTTTGCAGTCAAGTGTCACTTTATTTCACATTTTTTAATTACCTATTGATATTCACTCCGACAGCCGGCGTACTACGCGCGCGCACCACCCAGGTACAACAAAACCATTTCCCCCCGCTGCTAAAAAAAATCCTAGAGGAAACACTGCTGTATGGTATACCTGTAGTTTTGCCGTTTGTGTGTGTAAGGCTGTATTCTGTTCCTGCAGGGTGGTAGTGTGTCGTTGCAGCGCCACCATCTGGTTGTTAAGGGAACCGTTCTGGTTCTCCAGTTGTTTTAGCTGCTCCTTCAATAAACTGCTCTCTGTCTGCAGGGAGGCATTCTGGGTAAAAAAACATGAAAACAAAGATTAAAAAAAACAAAGATTAAAAAAAACAAAGATCAATCACTCAACATTGAGAGGGAATACCAACCTATCAATCCTATAATAGAGGTGCTCCAATGACAGTGGATAAGATGAAACATTAATTATTAACATGAATTATCACTGACTGCGTTTACATGGACTTGAGTATCCCGGTTATGAGGCTTATCCCGGTTTTGATCATATTCGGGATATGGCGTTTACATGGAACACAGAGAAATCTGGTTATTCATATCCCCGTATACATGATAAATACTAGTATCCCGGTTACTGACTACTGCATGCTATTTGCGCAGGCGCCTGTGACGTTTACAACACAAACCGGCAATTTTGAAATCTTTAAACTGATACCCCTCTGTAACGGTTAACCTTAAATTAATTTGACTGTTTTGTTTTGATGTTTGGCCACGTAGTAATGTTTCTTTAGTATTTTCCACCGTGAGCTGACTTGCTCCACTGTACGTGTTGGGAAACCGGCGTACTGTAGTCTGTATACTACAGACTTGAATAGGTCAGCATTTCGATGCTTTCTCCCATCTAAACTGCCAAGTATATTTAATTCTTTCATCACCGAAAGACAAAGCTCCATCTCCTCATCGCTCCAGAAGTGAGACGCTCTCATTGCCGCCATTGTTTGTGTTTTCTGTCACTTGGCTGAAGCCGCGCCTGCGCAGGTAGTCGGCAGCGGTCAGAAACCGGGATAAGATGTATACATGCAACAGTATCCCGGTTTCTTTCGGAGTACTCCAGCTAGCATAATCGGGTTTCTCAAAACCGGGATAAGGGCTTATCCAGGTTTCTGATGATGTTTACATGCGCAAACACAAAAACGGGATACTTCAAAAACCCTTTCAATAACCATTCAATAACCGGGATACTCAAGTCCATGTAAACGCAGTCAATATGATACAGTAAAGTAAAATAGAATATAAATGAGAATAGAGCAAATAGGGGGTATTTAACATTAACCCATCAATTTAAACACTAGAACAAATTAAGTATATAAGTATAGTAAGTATGAAAATATATGAATTACATGTAGGCAGGGTGTGCAAAAATAGCAGCAGTAGAACATACTGAGAGAATGGTTGAATATACTGTATGTACTACTTAAATCTAAAGATATATCCAATATATAATAAATCAGAAATTTTGAGAAATATGAGAAATGCACTGTCGGAAAATCTTACATTCTTCTCCACATCAATGAGATGATCTTTGAGTTGTAGTAACTCAGTGGTGGCTGACCCTTGACCCCGGTCTCGCCTTGAGGGCTGCTGGGAGTTCTCTTCCACCTCCTGTTGCTGACGCAGGGCAGACACCTTCTGACGAGCCTGTAGCAGAAGAACAAACTCATTACAACACACTTAGCAATACAACAACACAATATTAATATGATGTGATGGCACGTTTAAATAATCAACAATATGTAAAAACAATTTAATCACACAAATTTTTAGCTTCTGTACAATGTTTTTTAACCTGTAGATACAGATTAAAAAACATTGTACAGAAGCTAAAGATTTGTGTGTGCCTGTCTGTGTTAAAGGTCACCGTAAAAATCTAAATTACAAAACACTAGGATTGGAGCTGTTTCGAGAAATTCAGTCTTTTTCTGCCCTTTTTGGAACTCTAACAACCAGACCCCATTCACTTCTACTGTTTGTAAGAAGGCCAAGATGCAACAGTGGCCGCTAACTCGCTGTGTGTTTGGTGCTCGTACAAACTTCAATGGAGTTTCCACTGCCATGGGCTGAGTAGAAAATTAATCTTCATTTTTAGGGCGAACTGTTCCTCACATTCCATCACATTAGCCAGTTTGTGTGATAACATTGTGTTTTAGTTTTTTTCCCCCAGATTGATGTTGATTGATTTGATGAGTCCAAATCTCCACGATAACAGAAAATCCAGTAAAGTGGGGAAAATTCGTTTTCAGGACATTCGTTTTCAGGACAGGAAAAGCGTTCATTTCAGGGTGAGGGGTGTGGATTGTGTGTGTGTGTGTGTGTGTGTGTGTGTCTATGTGTATGTGTGTCTCCTTACAGTGGTTAACTCTGTGCGTAGTGTAGCGTTGAGTGTGCTGCTCTCCTCTAGTTTCTGCTCCAGACTGGAGATTTTCTCCTCTTTAATCTTCATAGTCTGTTGGACCGTTTCCTCCAGCCGAGACTCCAACAGCCTGTACCTACTGACACACACACAAAATAAATCAACAATAAATAAATTAATAATACTCAATCAGTAAGTCAATAAATTATCCATTCATCCACTGTTTGATTAACAACCTCAAAATGATTTTAATTTGATCAACAGCCTTAAAATGTGTCTAATATATCAATATGTGGTGTCAGTGTTAGGCCCAATATCATAATATGAATATAATTGACAAATACATGCTAATATATTTTCTGTAGGCTCTGTGTGTGTGTGTGTGTGTGTGTGTGTGTTACCTGTCCTCCAGTGTGTGTTCTTGCTGCAGCAGTCTCTCTCTGTTCAGTCCGACCTTCTCCAGTTCTTCATTCAGTCTCTCCAACTCAACACTGTGCTGCTGGACACTGAGCTTCTCTGACACCAACTCCTGCACACACAAAGCTCCGTGTTACACAACTGGGAATGGGTCTTATAGTCATTCATTATCATTATGGTAACTCTGACCAAATTCTGAATCCCTGGGTCATCTGCATTTCCACACAGCTGAACAGTCCAACCGTTTCTCCTTACCTCTCTCAGAGTAGCCAATGCCCTCTTGTCAATAGTCGCCTGCTTCTGAAGCTCCTTGTTCTCCCTCTCCAACTCCTTGCCTTTGACGGCCACTTCCTTCAGCCTATCCACTTCCTTACTCAGAGCCCCGCCCTCCTTCTCCAGCGTGGCCAGTCGCATGGCTTTCTCCTCCAAATCCGCCTCTTTAGCCTCCAGCTGCGTTCTGATGCGCCAGCTCTCCTTCTCCAGGTGTTTCCTGTCCTTCTCTGACTGGTCCAGGTCGAGTTGGAGCTTCCTCCTCTCCTCCTCGCCCTCCTCCCTCCTCCTCCTCTCCTCCTTCAGTTCGTCCACCTCCCGCCGCAGCTCCTCCTCTCTGCCCCGCGTCTCCCGCCTCTCCCTCTCCGCCTCCTCCCGTTCCTCTCTGCTCCGCTCTCTTTCCTCCTCCAGGCGGTGTTTCTCCTGATTCAGAGCGGCCGCGTTCAACTCCAGCCTCTCCGCCCGCTTCCTCTCCCCTCGCGCCTCCTCTCTGGCATCCTCCAGCCTTCTCTGCAGCTCCTCTCTCTCCCTCTGCGCCTCCCTGTGCTCCTCCTGCAGGGCGGCCAGGCGGGAGGCCGAGGAGCGCAGGTTTTCCAGGGAGCAGCGCAGGTCTAGGTTCTCCTTTGTCAGCAGGTTGTTCTCCTCCTCGCGCCTCCCGAGCCGCTGGAGCTCCCGCCGGGCCTCCTCCGCCTCCCGCTTCAGCCTGCGCACCTCCTGCTCCAGGGAGGACGCCTCCTTCTCCAGAGCCTCCGACCGCTCACTGGACGCACGCAGAGACGCAACCTAGAGGTGAAACAGACGAGAGTTATATTTATAATTTAGTCCTCCCCAAGATTTACACATAAGCCCAAAAAGGTAACACTTTACATTAAGTTCAGCTAATTCATTAACTAATGTTAACTAATGCATTTACTAACATGAACTAAACATGAATTACAACATTAACAAAGATTAGTTATTAGTTAATATGTTATGTAATGTTAAATGTACATGAACAATCGCATCAATTAATGTTGATATACATGTTTGTTAATGTTACCTAACGTGTTTGCTAACATGAATTAAGCATGAACAGTGACATTAACAAAGATGAGTTCATATTACATGCACAATAAACATTGCATTTAGTAATGTTGTTCTACATGTTTGTTAATGCCAATGTATTAAATTGAAACCCTAACTCTTCATGTATTATTTAAACATATCCTGACATTAACTACAGTGATTAAGTCACAATAAGCATTACCTAACATGAATAGAGTGTTATTCATGTAATTCGGTAACACTGTTGTAAAGTGTAAACTCTTCATGTATTACCTAAACATATCCTGGCATTAACTAAGTAATAAGTAATGTTTGCTAATGCCACTGTTCATTAATTCATGTTAGTAAACGCATTAGTTAACATTATTAACAAACATGTATATGCAGTTGTTCATGTGCATTTAACATTAACTAATCTTTGTTAATGGTATTCATGTTTAATTCATGTTAGTAAATGCATTAGTCAATGAACACACCAAAAAAAAGCAAAAAAGAGTTTTTCTGATTTCCTGTTACTCCACCACATTTAAAAAACAAGGTAAAATAAAAATTTTAAAGGAATGAAGACAGAGCAGAACAGTAGAGAACAGTAGAGTAGTCAAGTAGAGTACAGCACAGCAGAGTAGAGTATATAATGGTAGAATACAACACAGTACAGTATAGCAAGCCTACTTTTTTCCTAGCATTTTGAGATTTGTTTGTGATGCATTACAAATAAAATGCATTATATTATTATTATTACCTCTCTCTTCAGAGCATCTCTGCTCCTCTCCAGCCTCCCCGTCTCTCTTTCCGCCTCCTCGCATCGTCCCGCCTTCTCCCTCAGCCTCTCTGCCTCCTCACTGGCTAGTTTCAGCTGGGTTTCCAGGCTGGCCAATCGCGAGCCGCCGTCGGTGATGTTCTGGTGCAGCTGGCGGTTCTCTGCCTCCACCTCCCGGACTCTCGCTTCGCTGTTGGACTGAGCGCGCTCGCGCAGAGACCCCACCGCATCCGACAGGTGCTGCCGCTCGCTCTCCAACTCTGAAATCTGATTGGACGAGACAAAGCAGAATTGAGAGTTAAAAAACGACTTTGGATGTCTGGGCTTCAGAGTACAGTAGGGGAGAATAGAGTAAAGTACAGTAGAGTAAAGTACAATAGAGTACAGTGGAGTAGAGTACAGTATAGTGCAGTAGAGTACAACCGAGTAGAGACATAGTAGTAGATACAATTTGGTCTCTTATTTCATTTTAACTTGCAAATGTCTAAAAGAGTTTTAACTTAACTTGACACACCCTCAAAACAGAAAGTGTGTGTATTGTTTATGCGTGTGTGTGTGTGTTAGCTACCTGTCTGTCTTTCTCGGCCTTCAGAGTGTGTATTTCTCTCTCCAGACACTGTTTCTCCTTCAGAAGCTCCTCCCCCAGAGACTCCATGTCCTGATTGGTCAGTCTCTCCTGGTCCAATAAACCCTGAAGTCGCTCCAGCTAACAAACAAACAACAAAAAAATGGATGAACGAAGGAATAAACAAACAAATGAATGGACAGAGATCAACTGTTGCGAAAGATACAGTGTATAATGTATTTTCACATCCTTTTCATAAGTGTAGCCATCTTCAAAGCCCAAACGGAACAGATATTTGTAGTCCTCAGTTCTGATTGGCTGAGCCACCTCTTAGCTGTTCTAAAATAACTGTAAAGCATGGCACTTTGTGGCTTATTGCTGAAATATAATGGTCCGGTCACACGATGGATGATGTGACACTGCCACATTTTGAGATTCCTCCATGTTGGATTTTGTTTCACAGCTGGAAATTATGTTTTTTTTTTGCCCTCTCAATAGAAGTGAATGAGAGGTGAAGCAAATTTTGGCGATGTGACCGCCTCCTACCTTCGTGCTGAGGCCTTGGTTCTCCCTGTCCAGCTCCTGGGTGTGGAGCTGCTGCTCCTGCAGGAGGTGCTTCTCCTCTCTCAGTCTCTCTATGGAGGACTGCAGCTCCCGGTTCTCCTTCTCCAGCTTCAACACCCGGCTGGAAACACACTCGTTCAGCTCGTGCACCAACGACTTGCGAGCTGCAACGCCGAAAAATACTTCAGTTAGGACGGACGAGAGGATGGTACCCCCGGACACGCACTCACATCCATAGATAGAACAGAATAGAAGAGAACAGAGTGATGTCGTACTCTCTGTGTTGTCGTGGTTCTTGGACAGCTGCTCCAGCTCCCAGCCCAGATGAGCCGATTCATTCATACTCTGCTTCTGTCCGATCTCCAGCAGCATGTTCTCCTCCACCAGCTCCTCCAGCCTCCGACGCTCACTGTCCCTCTCCTGGACACCACACACACACACACACACACACACACACACACACACACACACACACACACACACACCACACAGACCGATATGAGCAGCTAGACAGACACATCTACCATTTTCATGCCAGAAAATTCCAAAACTCTTCATCTAAAGAATGAATTTCATGTGTCACAGACTACATCACATATGTTAATAGACTTAGTGAATTTAACCCAACCCTGAGTTCTATGAGTTTAAGCTGTGATGACAGCGGTGCGTACCAGTCTTGATATCATCATGGTCCATATCAGGTTTTGACTGATATCAGTTTTTGAAGGCCGATGCCAATATTGATACATTTGAATTGAAGCTGCCAATAGCCATTTGTTTGTGGCGCCATTCAAAATCTTTCAATTTGACCATTTTCATGCCAAAAGAAATAAAAAAAATGACAAGTAATCAGTGTTTCTCCCAGAATTCTATTCTTGTCAGGGTGGAAAAACCTCTGAAACAGCATTTAGACCATCATGGGACAATAAAGCTCACCATTGAAACCCACAATAATAATAACAACATACTTTTGCATACTCAATTCTGCAATAAACATATAATCAATCAAACTGCATCATATCCATCAAATCAGAGGTGGACCACACTGGCTGGACCAGATCAGATTTTAATAATAGGACAATATTGGCCTGATATATTGGTTTAACCCTAATAGATAAATAGCTAGATAGATTATTACCATTTCCAGGTCGTGTATTTTCGCCCGCAGTAACAGGTTGTCTTTCTCCAGTGTGTGCAGTTTGTCACAGCGCCCCCTGGAGGCCGACAGCTGCTCCTCCAACAGCACCTTCGTCTCCATCAGAGTCAGGTTGTCGTCGCGAAGCTCCTGGACGGACACACACACACACACATTGAGTGGCCTGCCACTGCCAGCTGCCAAGTCAGTCTGGCTTCATATTGTGTTTGTGTCTCCACTGTCAGCTGAAAGCTTTATGCATTTCACCTCAGCACTGGGTTTTACTCTAGAAAGTGCTCGTTTTCTGTCTGTTTTAGTAGATTGACGTTCGTATTAGAGGTTCATAAGGATACCAAAATCATGCTTGTGATCATGTAAGTGTTAATATAGACTATACAGTGGTTATTAAATATGTATAGTAAGAGGATGATTAGATTAGATGTAATCGGGTCGTAGGATGCAGCAAAGACAAATAGCATATAATTAAGAAGAATAGAGAAAAGTATTAAACACAACACAAGAACATATTAAATAGAAATATGTGAATGAAAAGTATTTAAGTATATGAATTACAGCATGCATGCAGGGTGTGCAAAATGTAGAACATACTGACACAAAAATGAATGAAAAACATGAACGATATGAAAATATACCAAAACTATAAAAATCTATGCAGTATGGAAATAACCTAAAATTTTTAGAAGTGTCAAGTTATATGCAATGTACAATAAATGAAAAAAATATGAGAATGCGTATACATAAAATACATAAAATGTGAATTACAGCATATATACAGGATGAGCAAAAGTGTGTTGTATTTGCATTAGCAGCTCAACAGAAGGCTACACGTGTATACAGAAAGTGTATAGATGTGCACTGTAAAAAATATGAAACTTTAGTTATAGTTATAGTTGTGTTCAGTGGAATAAAACTGTAACTGTAGTTATGTGTGGTGCCAAGTTCTGGTTGCACCTCTACTCTGGTCTTGTAGAAGTGAACGTCGTTGAGTTTCTCTTTGCATCTGGTCAGTTCCGTCTCCAGTCGGTCGACCCGGGTGGCTCGTTCCCTCAGCGAGTCCACCTCGTCTCTGTAGACCCGCACCGAGCGAGCCTCGCAAGACAGAGACTGGTTCTGCACCACACACACACACACACACACACACACACACAATACATGCACACATTTGTATTACTATACTTGTACTATCACTTGCCATCCACTACATTCATTCCCCAACCTCTAACCCTAACTTAAACCAAATACTAACTTGAATCTACATGGAGGAAGAGAAAATACACACACTTTCTATTTTCACAATGTCTGAAGTTAGTTAAATTTAAGACCTTTTTCATGCCAGTTATAATGAAACATGAGACCAATTTTGTGACTAAAATAAACGTGCAAATGAAAACAACTGTAGACTCAGAATTTAGGTCTGTGTGACTGAGCTGATTTCCCACCAGAAAAACAGCAGCCCAAGAAATCACAACATTTTTAAGATCTCTGAAACTGAATTTTAAACTTATAATACCGTAGTTGACTGTATTCAAACACAATTTCAGGTCTTGGTGTTAGATAATATAATTTAAGACATTTCAGACCCGCACTATGTGTATTGTTTTGTTCATCAATTAAGACAGCCAGGTCGCCATTGTAAATAAGAATTTGTTCTTAATGACTTGCCTGGTTAAATAAAGGTTAAATAAAAATAAAATAAATAAAAAGACAAGTTAAAAAGGTAGACCAGTCATTAATCTAAAGGTAAATAAAAGAGCAAAAACCCCAAAATGTGGGGCTGGAGATATTTTTCTCAGTCTGTTTTCCTTCATTTTCTCTCCATATTATCTGAGAAGGACTGTGGTTGAGGGGATGTGAACAGTGTTGGTTGGTAACACGTTGGTAATATAATTCATTTTCCCAGCAGTAAGTAGTGTAATGAATTAATGTTTCAATTTCAGTAACAACAATACAGTTGCCAGTCAAAAAGTAAGGCATTACCCCCTCATCATCCCCTCTAAATATGAGACTGAAGTTGAAAACTATGATTAGCCTCATCCCGGATTCTTTTTCCTCATAATTAGCCAGCATCCTTTGACAACGAGCTTAGAGAACTTTCCTGATCGTTCACAGGAAAGGAAACTGACTGATCCAGATTTTTTAAGCTGAGAGAAGATACATTCAACTCAAAATACATATCAAAGCTGCATTTCCATTAGTATTAACAGGTCATTTATCCTCAATAATTCCTCTGTAATGTTACTTTGAGAACCTTTTTACAGCAAAACAAACCCTCGCACAATACAAGATCATCTGTACAATCACCACAGACTAGGAACGACTCGGCCCCGATCTGGAAAATCAGTTGTGATGCCAAATCATGTCGAGAATCAGGCTAAAAGTCGTGTGACGTGTCCCCAGAACATGCAGTCCAGTGTGATATATCCCCATGATATATCATCTAATTAAGCATAACAAACAGTAATGGTAGATAAAGAGGCGCTGACCTCCTGCTTCACTCGCTGCAACTCGTGATCCAGACGCTCCACCTCATGTTTTGAATCCATCAGCTGCTCCGTCTTCTCCTCCCTGCACACACACACACACACAAATAACAGGTTAGCTTCAATTTCAAATTTTACGGTAAGTCGTACCACTGCATCGTCGTCAACCGCACACCCTTGTATGTCTAGATAGGTTGAGTAATTAAAGAGTTTCACTACTAAAACAACTGAGACTGGAGAAACATACAGTAGACTTGCCTTACTATTAACCTCCATTATATCTAGCTAGAAGAAACTAGACAGTGTATCCTGCAGAATGACTTCCAGTTGTGTTTGTTCTGTATAGTGGGAGTTTATAGCTAATCTCCAAATAGATGGATACCCTCTGTGATTACGCAGTAGATTTATCGGAACTAGACAGCGTAATTAGCTATTTTGGCTGTATAATGGTTTCCATTTGCTGCCTGTATTGCCATAGTTTAGCCTTAAAGGACCGCTCCACCAATTTTCAACCTCATCTCTATGTACTTACCGTAAAACTTCAATTAATAGCCCGGGCTTTTATTTGCTTCAAACACTGAACTCAACCGGCCTATATTTGGAACAGGCGTCTATATGGGACAGGCCTTTAATTCCTTTCGCACAAAACTCTTGCTCAGCAAAGATGGGAAATACTATCAAATTGTTTATTTAAACCAGTACCGTATGAATATTACTTGATGTATAAAAATTAGGCTATCGAATAACATATAAATTACGAATCATTCATTTGATCTCGCTCCGAGAGACAGCGCATCTAGGCCAACCTCATGCACTGAGAGAGAGAGAGAGGGAGAGAGAGAGAGCGAGCCCCGGATCAAAAATACCGGTAGCCTACCTACCTACTGTGCCGCCATGGCGATCAGAAATGTGACTGACATTTGAATGCAAGTAAAAAAAAAAATAATCTGCTTCTCAGCGTCAATGGCAACCGGCTTCTAATTGAGACCGGCCTTTATTTGTCCAAACGTGTAGCCACACCCGGCCAGTAAAAGGGACTCAGCGTTTAATTGGGACTCTGCTTTTAATTGAAGTTTTACGGTATATACACCGTTACACTTGTCAGAACAACCTGTATCCATTCTATCTCTATTCATCCTCCAAATCCTACACATGGTGATGCAATCACAGGCCGACCAGTAGCATAGAAGTTTGCCAGGAAACATTTTAATACATTTACCTGTAACTGGAATCTTTGATATGACTTACTATGATGTTACTATGAATTTCAGTCCTAAAGATATATTTAAACCCGAAATAGGTGGGTATTTTTTATTCTGCAAATGAAAAAAAAGGTTGGTAAAATGAGTTTAGGCGGGTTCACCCTCTCCTCCTATGGTTAACTAGACCGGGTAGTATTTCTTTTCCTAGCACTTCACTCTTGCATGATGTTTCTATGGTCACAGGAGTATTGTAAGCATCATCTAAATGAGAGACCATAGCTTCTCAAATACTCAACTTCACCATGGTAAACCCTAGGTATGTATTTCTGATACTCACAGTTCTTGTCTGTATCTGCGGAGTTTGGCCTTGGTGTCGGCCAGCTCCACGGACAGATGCTGTTTCTCCTCTTTGGTCAGGCCGGACACGGTCAGAGCCAGGCCTCCGTTACTCACTCCCACGCCTCCAGAGCCCGGCCCACGCTCCGTGCCGCCCATGCCCAGAGACCTGCACCCTTCCTGGGGCTGCCGACTGGACAGGTAGTCCCTCTCCTGGGTCAGATTCGCGATCGCCTGGAGGAGAGCAGAGTTCATTCTTAAGTTCGCTTTGAATTCTCATTTCTCGGTTAAGCAAGATGCGGGATGCGGAGGACAATATTCTCCCACTAAAAGTGTGTGTGTGTGTGTGTGTGTGTGTCTCAATACCTCATTAGCCTTGTCTCTCTGGTCAATGAGTTGCCGTAGCGACACAGCCATGTTGCGGGACAGAGGGTCCAGCTCTTCCTGCGCTAGCTCTGCTTCTTCCTCCAGCCAGGACAAGTCAAGGACATTCAGCTGGTTATGGGTGACCTGGAACACACACACACACACACACACACACACAGAAAGAAACTCAGTTCAGCCGAGGATCCTCATAGACATTCAGACCCACTGATTCTATGCATCGTAATTCACATAAAACGCTTAGATGGAAACCCAGCTATAGTGGGCCACGAGGATCAAAAGGAGGATGAAAAATACTGTTAGTTACAGCTAAGGCATGGTGATAATTCAATATTACAGTTTATCGTCTTTCAGTGGAATCATATGGTGATGATATGGTGATTTTGGGATATCGTGACACATAATTCTGCTGTCTAAATTGACAAATTCTATTTTAAAAGTCTGACAAAATGAGGTGTGAAACATTTATGGAATAGTTGAAAATGTCAGTTTTCTTTGACATCATGTGATTTTGCATACGTGAGCCATATATATATATATATATATATATATATATATATATATCGATATTGAAAAACACCCTTATGATTATTGTGATACTGATTACAACCATATCACCCACCCACCACCCTAGTTATAGCTGTGTATCAAAATTGTTTCATGACTGCTGAATCACATCAGTGTTAGCAAGCACCAAAAACCAAAGTACTGGATTATTTCTTTGTGTTACCATATTTTCTGTATATTCTTCCAGCTTTGGGAATCTGGAATTAGTCGCTCAACAGATTGTTTTTGAAGGGGGGGGCATTTTTTGTGTTTTTATTTAAAAATCTGGATATCAGTTTGACATTTATTATATATTGTACTGGTTTAATTTTCATTTAGAAGACCCAGGCTGGACTTTAGCCTCAAACTCTACCGACCTCCTGGATGTGAGAGACGATGGCAGCCTGGGTCTCAATGTCCAACAGCTTGATCTTCTCAATCATCTCCTCCTTACGCTCACACTGGAGACAGATACACACACACACACACACACACACACACACACATACACATATGTAGGAAGGAGATAAAAACAGGAAACACATTCAAATTAAAAATGGGTTAAAAATAAAATAAACTCAAATTAAATTAAAAAAAGCATTAACAACACAGGTTAATGGTGGTATTGGCAAAACAGAACGGGAGTGTAGTTTGCTGTAACAGTGGTGTGAGCAGAACAGGACCATGGGAAATGTAGTTTGAGGTCGGGAAATAAAGTTTGTTTGACCGTTACGGAAGAATGGACTATTTTGAACAACATCAATGGCATTTTCCTCTGGCTTTATCCTCTCCCTCCCTCTGTGCTTCCATTGATTCCTCCCTCATATCCCTCTTCTCTGGAACCAGTCAAACCAGCACAGGTAGAGGGAGACAAAAGGAGGGAGGAAAGAAAGAGAGGGAGAGAGAGAGAAATTTGGAGAGAGGCGGGAAGAAACAAAAAGAGCCGCGGGGGAACAAAAAGGGAGAGCTGAGAGGGAAAAGAAAGATAGGAGATAGTGGAAAATTAAGAGCTGAACGAACAAATACATAGGGAGAGAGAGAGAGAGAGAGAGAGCACCTGATCCCCCTCCCAGAAGACTCGCCCCTCCCCTCTGCTCCAGGTAACTCGGTTAACTCTTTGCTGACCACAGCTGACTAGTTGATCTACAGCTTAATTACAGGATTCCCATGACTTTTCCATGACTTTTCCACAACTAAAAATGCCCTAAAAATGCTTTTCCTTCCTGGTTTGTTAATGTTGTTTTTCAGCCTGCTTTCCACTCCAGTCGGGCTGAAAAAGCATCATCTAATGCGATGAATGCGTGATTCAAGTTGGAACATACATTCTGCTATATTCCTGTAAAGTGACCCATTTGTCTTTCTTTTTTTTTTTTTTCCCATGGTGCCCCACCCATATCCAGTCCCACCCTGCCTCTTATCAGCAGGCTTATAGAAAGGCTGTGCTCAGACATGCAAAACTAAACAGACTGAAATGCACTTCCTGGGGTGTGTGTATGTGTGTGTGTTACCTGGACAGCACAGCCTAGTATCAGCAGCAACAGTCTTCTCAGCTCCTCCATGCTCTTAGCTGGGGAGGGGAGGGTGGGGTGGGGGGACAACACACACATGTATATCAGAATATAGCATATAACACACACACACACACACACACACACACACACACACACACACACACTCAACTGACAAACGGATTAAAGCCCATGACATTGTGAGCACATAAGAAGAAGAAGAAGAAGAAGAAGAAGAATCTTTTTGTACAGAACTTTTTGGAACAGAGTTTACAAAGTGCTTTCACAATCAAATAAAAGCAATCATGATACCCTTAAAAATTAAAACTAGGAAAAACAAGAAGGGGCCACAAGATAAAAGGGTAATAATAGAGAGTAAAAAAATAATATAATAGTAAACCAATTAATTATTTATTATCAAAAATTATTACAAATGATTTGTTAAGTGTTATTTGTCAAAACAGCACGGTTTTGAAATCTGCAATGATGCAGTCAATCCGGACACTTTCAAACTGTCCACCAGCAGTTCTGCAACACTGACACAGAAACTAGACATAGATAGATAGAATATAGACTCAGTCTCATTACACAACATACAGTAGTATCACTGGCCTGCACAGACACTGGACACTCTGGAGAGTTTACTCCTTAGTTTGTCCAGGTGAGAACAATGCCATTTGAACTCTGGTGGCACTAAGACAACTGAAAATGTGAGTCTCAGTCCTCTAACAAGAGAACTGCGGTGTGGTTTGTTAGGGGTGAGAACGTAATACCAACCAACTACAAGAAACAACCCCAAAACACAAAGGACTATGGGTACAAGGAGACAGATGTTGACATCTGACAGTCACAGTTCCTCATGCTTGGAAAGTCTAGAATAATAAAATATTCAGCTATTTCTTCATGTGTTCTTAACTGGTGTGGAGAACAGAGAAGATAAATTACAGCAAAGACAGCAGACAAGTCCATCATGTTGAGCTAAAGTTACAGTGACTGGAATCAGATTTGTTTTGACTCCCCCACTGCCAAATCACTAACTGGCAGGATGACAGGTTGCCAAAACCCTGGTTCACATGTAATTGGGCACAAAAATGCAACAAAGTCAACCTTTCCACTAAGGTTCAGACCAAATAAAACAAATTGCAGGTGTGATCGCACCCTTAGATTATACTGTTTCTGTCAGTGTCAGCACCCTATTTTTGCTTAGGCAATGGGCCACACTATGAAAAGTGCATGTATTCCTTTGTTAGAGGCTATATCAAAGTTAATTGTGTAACAGGTACATAACACTAGAGGCAATATCAACAAAAAAAATCATTACTGACAAAACTGTCAGTTACTGAACTGACTTAGTCGGGCAGAAATGTTCAAAGTTTGAGTTTATTGACCATACTGAAATCAGGCTTCTCTCTGATTGGTCAACATGTTATCTAGATAAGAACCACCATTGGCTGACACACTGATCCTAGAAGAAGTGATCCAGGAAGTAGCATGCAAAACTACTAGTCAGACAGACAGACAGCTAGCAGCAGAAAATAAGGAAAGGTCAAGTAGCAATATAAAACTAGGAGTAGAAAACAAGGGGTCAAGCAGCAGTATAAATCAAATAGTAGTAAATCAAATCAAATCAAATCAAATCAAATAGGAGTAGAAAATAATGTTGAGACTGATGTCAAAACAGCTGATGTGTGTTGTGCTTTTACAATCTCACGATCACAGGTCAATGACCCCTAACACACACACACACACACACACGCACACACACTCTATCTCCCCCCCAGGACTCACCATCACAGCCTGCTTCTTAAGGTGAGATTTAAAATAATAACCTGACTTTTCACCCAGTAGTTCTCAGCATTCCCATCAAGACACAAAAATCCAAGTACATCCAATAAGATACACTCTGGAAAATGTCCCATAAGGCCTTGTATGTTCCTAAAAGTAGGGGTAACATCATGAACGGCCCAGAATGTATGATAAATTGACATGATCCATAACCAATTGGATTAAATAGTAATGTGTTTCTTTTTTCTTTGACCTTCTTTTTCTTGCTTTAGGCCTCTCTCTGATGACAGCTCACAGTCATCAATAACATTCAGAAGTTAGTAGTTGCAGCAAGAATGAGTGTGTGTGTGTGTGTGTGTGTGTGTGTGTTACCTGATAGTGGATCCTTGGCGATGCAGAGGATGTTGGGAAGGGACATGACTATTAGCTGCTGCAGGTTCTCCTGTAGGGGGGCAGAGAGACAGAGAGCATATACATTTCAATTTTTGATCAAATGTTGAATAGATATTGATATGGCCTCCTGCATCAATACTGAAAACCAGTGGAGGATTACCACTTTAAGTTGCAGTTCTATAAGTATTGTCAGTCTATCATGGCCTGTAGTGACACACATTGGCAGTTTTTGAGGAAGCAGAGAGCTGATATCTGCAGGCTCTGTTCGTGTTTTTACAAAAGCCGCTCAGCCTTGATCACAACACTTTTGGTTGAAATGTATCAAAGTCCAACCACCAGGTGACCCAGACTAGTGTGTGTGTGTGTGTGTGTGTGTGTGTGTGTGTAGGCTGACAGCCAACAGGAAACACCCTGCTGTCAACAAAGAAAGGGTGTGTGTGTGTGTGTGTGTGTGTGTGTGTGTGTGTGTGTGTGTGTGTCAGGAAAGGAACGGCCCACTAGGAGGGAATGCTTTCCATTCCAGAATGTCCTCTCCTGTCTCCCAAACACACCTGACTGTCTAGAGGGGGTGAGGAAGGGGACAAACAGAGGGCTTAAAGACCTTGTATGGCAGCAAAAAAGGGACATTTTTCACGCTTATGCAAGATCAAGGCAAACAGCAAAACATTTAACAGATTGCAAACCATATCCGTGTTTTCCTCCGAGTATTTTCAAGCCAATTATGATGCATTGTATTCGCCTTACACATTAACTAGAGAAGCTGATGCATTGGTTAGTACTGGGAGAAGCAGCAGTGCAGTTGTAGTCTCTGTATCAAAACATCCTATATCTCCTCCAAAGCAAGTAGACTATATTATGGGATGTGTGAACGTGGAAGGAGGCAAGGAATGAGGAAACATGGGAAGGAAGAAATTAGGTTTGGGAGGAGACAAGTTGATGACCTCCGGCTGAGGAGAAGGGAAACGTACTAGTGAGTTTGAGTGCGTGTGTGCGTGTGCATGTGTGTGTAGGTGTGTGTGTGTTACAGAGTGTATTATTCCAGCCCGGCCCTTCCCTGCTGACAGTCACTTCCCTCCTCCCAAAGCAACCAGATAAAACACACACACACACACACACACACACACACACGCACCTGCAAACAAACTCATACAAACCATCCCACAATAGAGAATGGTATCAGGGCGCTCCATCTCCTCCCGTTTTCTTTGTTTTGATGTGTTTATCACTATTAAAATGAGAGACATTTAAATGAGATTTGAATGCCAACTGCCATTGAAAGGATAATACCTGCTGAAATAAATGATGATGTTCAAGACAGTCCAAAAACAGTAAATTGTAACTTATTTGGAGGTGCTATCTAACTGACCAATGAATTAATATCTTATTGATGTCTTATTGTCTTATTTTATTCCCCTTGCTTTCTGCCTCGACTAAATATCACATCAATATAAAGAATCTGAATAGCTCTATCTAATATCATATTTGCATTAAACTTAAAAGTAAAGCTGTCATTACACGTGAAAAATCAAGACCTCTAATACCTATATTTAAGAAGTTTTAACACTTTTTAAGACCTTAAATTGAAATAATTTCAGACTTTTTCAGACTCTGTAAGGACCTGCAGATGTTCTGATAAAGAAGGCAAGTCTTAAATATGCTGTCATTTGATCAAAGTCACGACTTCATGATGATATGAGGCTCTGGTCTAGAGCGTCATCTGCTAACCAAGCATATACACAGGCACTATCCACTTACACACACACACCTGAGCTGGAAGAACAGCTTTGAGGCAATGTGTGTGTGTGTATGTGTGTGTTTTGCATCAGAGGTGGGGTATTACCTGCAGATATTGTTACACTGCCCTATACACCAGGAGGTAAACTGATAGCCAGTCTCTCTCTCTCTTTCTCTCTCTCTCCCTCTCTCTCTCTCTCACACACACACTGTACTGTGTGAATAAAACATGTGAGCTGGCTACCAGATGTCTTTAAGGGACAGAGAATTCAGCTGAAGCACACTCTTGATCTGGAAGCTTTTCCACCGGGCTTTGGTCTGCTTCACACACACACACACACACACACACACACACACACACACACACACACACACACACACACAACAGCCGAGGTTAAAAATAACCATTCAGTAAACACTAACCATACATTGAGACAGGACATGAGGTGAAATATTGCATGAGTGTGATTGCTGGACTTGAAAAATAAGCAATGAAACCTGTGTAATGACATGTGGTTTAGGTTGATATCTTTCTATAGCCTGTGGTTTAGGTTGTAAATACTAAGGGGGGGGATTTACAGGCACCTGGATAGAGTCCTGCTTGAAGCTGATTGGCTGTCGCTTTACTAAGTTTAGCTCATGTGTATCATATAATGAATCAATGAATGCTGTCTGGGTTGCCGTTTCCACTCGGACTAAGGATTAGGGCTTTAATGCCACTGGTAAGGTTGGTGGCTACTAACTGGCTCTCCATTATAGATGAGACAGATAGATTTACACTCCTCTCTCCCTGGCTAATACCAGCTGTATTCACAACTTGCCTTGTGAATCATACTCGGTGTGGGAAACCCTACCTGGAAGACAGCAAAGCAGATGGAAAGAGAGGAAAAGTCAACCAGTCTTTGGACAACATTTTTTTAAATGTATAAAAATTATCCTTTTATATCCATTTATATTGTCGAGTGAGGAGCAGAGCTGGTTAGCAGCAGGTCCAAAACAAAAGCTACAGCAACTGGATCGAAGGGAACATATGGATGATGGATGATGCTGATCCATATATTTAGCTAATGTTAGCCGTCTTGGCTAATGTTGGCTACTTCATGCTGTTAGTGTTATATTTATTTCCAAACCACTGCGGTCTACTTCTTACTGTCACCAAATCTTTAGTATTGGTAATATGCTAACATTATGCTTTATATTGCTAGTGGCGCTTCTTCGAAAATCAGGCTGTTCATGTTAGCAACATAACGTATGTTAACAGCATGAAGTAGCTGACTGCTAACACTAGCTAAAGTTCTGGATCAACATCATGGATGTTTCCTTCAATCCATTTTGGGTGTGGGGGGGGGGGGGATACCAGCTCCATTCCAGATCTATGAACCAGCAGGATCTAACACTATAGTGACAAGGGATCAATACTGCCTGCTGACCCACTTAGACACACACACACACACACACTAGGCCTAAATCCATGGCCCGCTAACACACTGGGCTCACATTTCTAATCCACAATCAATAAAATGGTAGCAGCTAACAGGAGATCTGAATTGAACTAACCCACAATCTGTTTTCCACCACTTCCTCACCATTTTTACTGCTTTCAAACCACTATAACATCCTGCTACTGAACTCTAGAGGTGGTAAAAAAATAAAAGCAACTTGGCTTATACAAATCACAGAGGTGGGGACTCGAGTCACATGACTTGGACTCAAGTCAGACTCACGTCACAATTTTAATTGCGTGAGACTTGACTTGATGCATGAAGAGAAGACTTGAGACTTGACTTGACTTGGGTTCTGGTGACTTGGGACTTGACTTTGACTTGTACTTTGATGACTTGAAAGGGTTTCTAAAGTCTTGACTTGAGATCTTGTGTTTGTGTAAATGACTTAGATTGAAAGTGATGAGATTTGTTCCAGCAGACGACTGAATTTAAATTCTGTTTTCTGAATTTGTATGGAATGTTTGAATTCATTGAAGTTGAAACTGATTATAGAAATCAAACTCATGATGCTCTTACCAAGTTTTTATCCTATTAAAACCATATTGCATTGAAAAGTCCTAGATATTTAGTTTTCTTTAAGATATTAAATTGATACTGGACTCTTGATTTGTTCTTACTTGACTTGGTGTTCTACATTTAGACTTGAGACTTGACATTAATGACATGGACTTGGCTTGGACTTGACTTGGTAATCTACATTTAGACTTGACTTGTGCCTCAAGACTTAAGGCTGACTAGGGAGTTGACTTGGTCACTCCTCTGACAAATCTCTGACAAAAGATGAGAAAAGATGTTGCTTGAGGCTGCAGGGGTTGTGCGATAGCTTCATGGTGTTCTTATCACTGGTTGTGTAATATGTGCAATATGTGTAATATGTGCAATATGCGTAATGTGCAATATGTGTAATTTGTGGTTGTGATTTGCTACAGTATGTGTTGCTTTGTTATACGTTGTTTGTTTTTTACTATTACTACTATGGAGGCAGTTATATGTGTGCAGCATTTGAGTCCAAGACAAATTTCCCCATGGGGACAATAAAGTATATTGTATTGTATTGTAAATCAAGTCTTTCACTCGTTTCAACCCAGCTGATGGACACAATATTGCAAAAGTTTGTGTAAAACTTGTTTGACAGTTAGATGGAATCATGACTAACATTAGCCATGCCATGTCTTTTCAGGCTGAAAGATGGTGAAACAGTTAGGAAGCTGTGTTGGAAGGTGCTGCATGGGAGTTTTCAAAGACAAAGACAGAGAGAAACAGATAGAAAAGTGAAGGTCCATTCCTTCCTCCATAGTAACTCCCACTCTCCTTTCTTTTCTTCTTCTCTTTGCTTGTCTTTATTGACACACAGCAATGACGCTACATTAGCCCTCTCTGTCTCTCCCTCTCTCTCTTTAAGCCAGCTGTTCTTCTCTCTACCAGTCAAAGGGGTGGGAGGTGACCACATACACACACACACACACACACGGTTGGTAAAGTTACCTAAACCTAAAGCTAATGCTACACTTCTCTCACTCTCTACTAACCTCAAAGTAATGATACCACACACACACACACACAGACACACACACACACACACACACACACACACACACAGACAACATCAGCCTTTCCTGACAGTGGTTGACAGGGCAATAAAACACAGTCAACAAGTTTGATCAGGGTCAGCACATGCACACACACACATACTAATGCACGCACGCAGAGTATTATAATACACTGGAGAAGAGTAAGACACACACACACTGGCAGGGTGTAGAAGTAGGCCAGAGGATGTGGAGTTAAAAACATCCCATCTAGACCCAAGGCTTTGTTCTGCGGTTCCCACGGTAACCAAGGAGGGGTAAAGCGAGAGGGGAAAGGGGCGAGCGAGCGGGAGAGAGAGAGAGAGAGAGAGAGAGAGAGAGACACAGAGTTGTGCTTAACTTGCCACACTACAAAAAAATCTCAACATAGTTTCTACATACTTTTCAATGCCTCTAATATTATACATCAGCTGGACTTCAGATTTCCTCGCCGCTTTGTTTCCCCTACTGATGTGATTTGGTTTCACGAACAATAGTTCCGCCTGGCAAGTGCAAAATGGAGGAGAAGTTGATTCCAGCCATTCAAAGCTTCCCAAGTTCTCTACAGCAAAGGAAAGCCAGCCAGAGTGTAAACAGGCTTCTAGCTTAGCAGCAGTCAGAGCTTGTGATATCAGGTTACCCTGCTTTGTACAATAGAGGAGGAACAGAAGGGAGGTGACCCCCCCCCCTCTCCACACACACACACACACACACAGACCCCCTCCACCACCCGTCATGGTTGGTCCCCGGGGAGACTGGGAGGATCCACTAGACCAGCCTCTATGTCTGCTGGGAGATCGTCTCATTAGGAGAAAGCCAACGCCTAGCCACTCTGGCCCACATGGACGTGTGTGTGTGAGAGAGAGAGTGAAAGAGAGGGAGAGAGGAAGAGAGAGAGAGAGAGAGTGTGAGCGTGGTAGAGCTGTTGTTCCAGTTGATCCTAAACTACGTCTCATCTTAACACTCATAACTCAGTGACTTAAGGTCATACTATAGGGTGTGTGTGTGTGTGTGTGTGTGCGCGCACACACACACACACACACAGTTTGCTCTACTTGCTATCACTTATATCACTTGTTATAATCCATGTATTTTCATAGTTTTCATTCATATAATTATATGAATAAATGTTCTAGTGTTGTAATTGTCAGTTGTGATACCCTCCCCTTTTTCTCTATTCTTATTAATATCCCATTTCCCTTCATCTTATCTTATGACTGAAAAGCTCATATAATTTAAAAACTAATAATAATATAAAAACTACTGGCTTTGTTTACATGGTGATCTATCAGATTGAAGACTATCTTTCACTCGGAAATCTGTTATCTGAGCTTTACATATTGACGGTATGTGACAGTGAGGCATGAGTTTTTTGTTTTCATTTATCGTTTTCTGTTATTGTGTCATAATGTGGGGGCGTTGTGAAGCCCTTGGAGACTAGATCTGTGATTAAGGGCTATACAAATAAACTTGACATGACTTGACTTGCCGCTCATAAGGCATTATAAGCATACAGTGAGTGCAAGATAATGGTTATAATCACAGTTTGATATAATAAACACAATGTGCAAAAATGTAGGGGGCAACTACATAATAACTGACATGATGTTAAATGTAATATAATTTTCTGATGTTTGTCTGTGCTTGTCACAGGCTTAAAATCTGCTTGTACCGTATCACAATGCACATCAAGTAAAGTGTTACTGAGTTTTACATGGATTTAGAGACTGTAGAAGGTCTGTTCACCTTTGTAGTTTGCATGTTTTTTGAGTTATGATGGTGTGCAAAAGCTACAAAATGCTTACATTCCATCCTCAACTAAATATCGCGATATTCGATAATATTGAATATCGATCCAAGCCTAGTTGAGGCCCAAGATCACTGCTGCTCAGGCGCTATGGTACTTCTACTCAGTGTTAATTGAAGGGTATGCACACTAACACAATCAAGATGTTTTCATTTTTAATTTGAATCCATTGTCAGAAATGAGTAGCCTTTTGTTTTATACCTTGATTTTGCTGGTTGCTATGTTCAAATTAAAGTGAAAGCAGTCAGATTTAATAGGTTTTCATTCCGGATCTCAAGGCAATAAAGTCTAGAACATTGGAAATGGCGTGGAGACTTTTGATTTCCACTGTGCATTGTCCAAAACTTTGCCTTGTTTATCACCATTCCTGAAACGAAAATAAGCTTTATAGGCTATCAGCTCCAGTGAAAAGCTAAATCCAGCAAGAACACATTGAATAAGCCGCCTACAACTTTATTTAGCTTAGCATATACAACACATCCACTAACTGCCTTAAAGCTACTTAAATCTACAACACATGTAGTTTACAAGGACATAATATCAAATAATCTGCCAACGAGTTTCTATAAAAACGCTAACTACTCTAGCATGCCAGCAATACACTCCCATCAAGGTGTGTGGGGGGAGAGCTTAGCGGAATTGTGTGTGTCTGTGTGTGTGTATGTGTGTGTGTGTGTGTGTGTGTGTGTATCAGCAGGACCACAGCTCCGCCAAATCAACTAAATCTCCTTATCGCACCCACACTTTCTGCATGATTTACAGAACACAGACACACACGCACACACACAGTATTTATGGTTCAGCCTTGGTTAGCTTTGAGAGGATGGGTCGCATTACATCACTGTGCTTGGCATCAGTACACATGCACACCCTAAAAGACAGTACACACACACACACACACACACACACACACATTTCATTGCCTTGGCTTATCAGTGCTGATCAGGGCAGTGGCAGTTCTTTTTGAATGAAAGTCCAACCCGCTTTCTTCTGTCAGTCCGTTGAAGCAGTTTCCATTCAGTTTCTGTGTAATGTGATTGCATGTAATATTATAATGCAGACATACAGAGTTGCTGTGAAGTCTGTTTCATTCATCAACCTATAATACTGCACACCTAGATGAAACTTTCTATGAAACTTTACAGATCCCCAAGGGGAAATCGGGCAAACTAGCAGTCTATGACAGTAAACTGAAATGACCAGTGCTTATTCTGTATGACAATTTATGCAGTTATGGAAAGTAATAGCACACATTCTTAAGCTGTAGTTTTTCAAATCAACAGATGGAGTGCCAAATGGGTTGGACTGCACATTTCCTGTACTACAAAATGACTTCAAATTCCATTTATTTGGGATTTTTGGTTTTCTCTACCCAATTTCTTCTACAGTAAAATGACAGAAGAGAAAGTGTGATAATAGTGCACCCACTGCACTTTTATATATGGTGGTTTTATATGTATATGGTGACGAAGAGAGTTTTTTTTTCTTTTCTTTGAGACATTAAATGGATTAACTCCATCAGTGACACATGTATTCCTCACTGTGCTCTGGTTTTTTAAAGCAGAAAATACCCTAAAATTCCCATTTAAAGTATTGAAGGGATCTGGAACAAGACTGGCATAAGACTTCCTAGCAAGGGTCAAAGGTCAAATTAGGGCAAGTTTGTGAAGAAAATATGTTCAAAGTGTCTTACTATTCTCTAAAGACGAAGAATGAATAATGTTTAGCCAGAGACAATATAGATGCAACTAATTAAGTAAATGGACTGAATATGTTTAAGAACTAGATTTTTCTCTTATTGGAAGTTTATACTTTAATTTCTTTATATTTCTTGAAACTTCCACTCCACTTACAGATAGAAAAGAGTATTTGGCATTGATTTGACACTTTATATTCAATGTATTTTGAGCTAATTTTGCAGCGCAAGAAAATGTGCAACAAGTCAAATGGGTGAATAGTTTTTCTAGCCTCTGTATTTCAGGTCATCCTGTTGTTTCTTCCGTCCTTCCACTTTCTGTTTGATTAATTCACCAGGAAGTGGATTTTCTGGACAAATCACATGCTCAGGCACCTTTAGGAGGAGGTTACCATTTCCTGTCTAAGAGAAAGAACTGATTCAGTGCAGCCACCACAGTGCCATTTCCTGGTATCATTGATCGCTGCAGCTTATTGGTCCTCAATCACGCATGCTAAAAGATGATTGGTCGGGGCAATCGAGGCTGATCCATGAACATTGATGTGTTCCATCATCAATAACTCTATGAATAACACGCACAGAATGAGTGTTATCCTGACCCTGGTCGTGTGTGTGTGTGTGTGTGTGTGTGCCTGCGGGGCGACTGCTCATGTTTCTGACACCAAAGCTAAAAGAGACACATCAGAAGACACACTCATGACACATATGATAGCCGAAAGACACACTAAACACAAACACTCAGAGACTGCACACACACACACACACACACACACTGCTTCACCCCCAGGCAAAGTAAATCAGCTGAGGATCAAATAACAGTAACTTCTCCAAACAGAAAGACAGACAGACAGACAACGAACCGGAACGTAGGCACTGGTGTGTGTGTGTGTGTGTGTGTGTGTGTGTAGGGGTGTGTGTGTGTGTGTGTGTACCTGATAGTATGTCCTGATGTGTCTGGTGAGGACGGTCAGGTTGTGGAGGCGAAGCGACACGTCGTTGTTCACGTTCTTATTCAGCCGCTGATTGGCCGGGCTGGGGTCGCTATGGAGACACAAACACACACACACCACAGGAGCAGTTAGAATGGGGCTATCAATGGCACATGGCTATTTAAGACAAACATGCAGGCACAAAGATCATTATGCACACACACACACACACACAGTGATGTAACAAACATCCAGGGCAACTATTGTTTTGGGGAAAGGATTTATACTCGCTGCTTTCAGTTGAATAATAGTCTTTATAAGCACACACACACACACACCAGCCTGTGCCAGACTGATTTGCATCCGAGTTGGTGTGTGTGTGTGTGTGTGTGTGTGTGTGTGTCTTGGGGGGGGATGACCTACTAAAAGACTGTCATGACGTCAGTTCGGACATCAATTCACTTCTAATTGAAACTATTCAAAATGTAAATAGAGACGAGGAAAGGTTTGCTAGGAGCACCGGACTGAACCAGTCAGCGAGTCAATCAACCAGTCAGTAAAACTGTCAGTCGACCAGTGAACCGGTCAGTAAAGCCAGTCCGCCTGAAGCATTTTAAGCTTCTTTCAAATGGAGAGAAGGTGCCGAAGACGCTGTTTCGAAAGTTTATATTGGCAGATAAATCAATAATCAATGACTTTCAGTGGTGTGTGTGCGTGGCGTGCGTGTGGTGTGTGTGTGTGTGTGTGTGTGTGTAACAAGATAAATCACAAATGAACTTCAACTGTTCTGCAGGAAAGAATTCCTACTTATTTCCTTTTGGTTCACAGATTGAATGACTGACTGGTTTTCTGACTGAGTAGCTGGTTTATAAACTGATTGATTGGTTTACTGGGTGGCTGGTTAACTGACTGACTGGTTTTCGGACAGCCCAGTTTAGTTATTGAGTGGTTTACTGATTGATTGATTTACTAACAGACTTGCTGACTGGTTTCCTGACTGACAAGTTTAATCACTGACTGACTGGTTCACTGACTGGCTGTATAGCTGGTTCATTAACTGACTGGTTTACTGACTGACTGATTTTCTGACTCAATAGCTGGTTTACAAACTGACTGATTTGACAACTGACTGGTTTTCTGACTGACTGGTTCACTGACTGTCTGTGACTGGCTGACCCTTTAATATTCTTAACCACTCTTCCATTCTCTCCTCCTCCGCTTTAACCCACTTTCCCATAAACCCCCACCAAGTCCTAATCACGCCCCCCCCCAAACCCGCCCCAGCCAACACTCACTCACTCACACACGCACACACACACACTGCCCTCCCAGCCTACATTTCAGTGTGTCGGAGAACAATAGCACGATTATCATTGTTTCTGGAGACAATAACTAACATATGAACATGTGGTGTGTTGGGACAGCAGGACGTCTGGACGGGGCGTCCAGCAAGCACGGCTGGGTGACATTTTTTTTCCCAAACAATAAAAAAACAAATATAAATCAAAATGTAAACACTCCAATACAATTTAATTTTTTTCCAATTCAAAATCCACTCTGTAAATCCTGATATTGATTTTTTCACTTTTTTTCCATCAATAATGCACATGATCATGTTCGATCAGTCAGCGTCATCCAGCTCTGACATGATGGATATGATGCAGTTTTTGCAGATTGATTTATTGTAGAATTGGTTCACTGGTTGTCTATGGGAAGACCTAAACCTGAATTGATTCTAATGAGACATTTTGATCAGATTCCACACAAGTATGCATGAATATGTTTTATCATTATTACCCTGGGTTTCAATGGAGAGTTTTAGTGTCCCATGACGGTCTTAATGCTGTTCCAGAGGCTTTTCCACCCTGACAACAATAAAGCAGTGATGTAAATAGGTTTTCAATGTAGTGAGTCCCCGGGACCCACAGGTGGTAATTTGAGTTTTCCACGCATGAAAAAAAAACAACCGAGCCCGACCTGACCCGAACCCGACATACAGTTGTAACAGTCGCAAATATGCCTACTATGCTTTTGGAACATTGTGTGGTTGCAGTAACAGATTCAGTCACTGGGTGGCGCTCCTTGTTTTTTTACTGAGACTGAGTTACAGCAACAGGTTGAGTAGGTTACTACCAACTACTCCCAGTCTACCCAATACTGACGTCGTCTCGCTCTGTCATGCTATCCAGCATGGATGTATTAGTATATCCAGGAGTAACGTTAGCCTACTTCCCTAAAGCTAACAAGCACAAAGCTAATGTAAGCTATGACCAAGCGCGTTACAGTCTCAGGTCCCGTCGGGTTCGGGTCAGAGACCTCTAATGTGTAGTAAATGAAACGACTAGTTAGTGAAATCAAAGTCCTACGTTGCAAACAGAATGGGCATTTTTATCTTGTGGCCATCCACAATGATATGAATCGATTTGAAGAAACATAGTGGCTGACGCACAGATAGACGCATAATAATGAGCAACTTCGGGTAGAAGAAATATATGTTTCCATCGCATTAGCCTATCTGTGCTTTCCCGAATAATGTATTCGGATTCGGGTACATCCCTACCTGCAATAGTTTGTTGGCCAGCAATATGTTTGATCTTTTTCTTTGGTGGCATTTTAAAACGTTTTCCTTTCACTCATTGAGACTGAACAAAACGGGAGACATGCGCGAGATATATGCGCAGACGGTGAGAAAATCGTGGCTGGTGGATTCTTTTTTTTTCAACACGCCGCGTCCCCTGGACGGTAAAGCATCATCGGGTCATCATCAACATGAGTGAATACAGCATCCACGTGAGTTTATTTACCAATTACCAAGTTTGTAGCCTTGTTGAAATGAAATCTGTGCGGCGAAAGTAGCATTGGATGCAGGCCCAGCAAGGGCATTAAGTCTCTCCCGCGATGATTGAGACTATTTTCTAGGAAAAAAATAGGGTGCGTCCCCTGGACGCGTCGATAGTGAGTTTACTGCGTCCTTTCGGATTTTAATGCGTCAGAGACGCAGGACACGCACCTATTTACATCACTGATAAAGTTCTGCGGGAAACATTAAATACTTGGAATTTTGTGGATTTTTTAGCCATGAAGGTTTATAAATATTGAATATTGGACCAAAATATCGGCAGCTTTCATCCAAAGAGTATCGTCCTTCAAAACCCATATCAGATTGACCCCTACTAGGCTTGGGCCAATAAATATTGTGATATTTCGTGAATATTGCGATATATCAAATATCGTGATATTTTGAATATTGCGGATATCTCGATAATTATTATTAGCCTAGAAATTTGGCTTCGGTGAGAGAGATCACTCTGATTGGCACGAGAAGAGAAGCGGAAGTGACGAAAGCAAAAGCAAACGACGAAGTCACAAGCCACAACCAAAAGACCAAGGGCTGACAACGCTAGTGCCATTTGCAACTTCTTATCACACATATTCTCGATTAGAAGTAGCGAAACCGTCTGTGATGAGCGAGAGTGGTGTGAAAATGGTAAGCAAACGCTGCTTTGTTTACGGTTTATATCTGCAGTCCTAGGTCCGGTTTCCCGGACCGGCTTCCGGTTTCCCTTTTTGAATGACGAATACAGATTTCCCCTCACGCAGGCGCAGAACGTACGTGCTAGTTGGCCGTCGGGTGTAGCGGGGTGTAGTCTTTGCGGTGTGTTCAAGTGCAACTTTTTGGACCAGACGCAGGCGACGTGAGGCGACGCAACAGTCGGCCTTCGTCGCCGCTGGTTCTTTGACGTCGGTTTGGTGTGTCAGGGCCTTTACATGCCTGATTCCTGGGTCTCAAACTGACTGAGGTTCAGCTCTAAATGATAAAAACTTACACTCTCTATATTTATTTCTGCAGACTTCAACAACACATCTGGCTGTGATGTCTAGAACCCGAAACCAGCAAGAAGCCAGGATGTGGTCACACATGCACGCGCACACACACACACATACAGGAAACACTGGATTAACTCAGTTACCGCTCATATACCCACTGCACACACACAGAGACACACAGCAAAGAAAGTTTTGGACTGAGTCATGCAGTTGAGTTCAACGTCTCGGTGCCGCTACTTACATGTGTGTCATGATCTTGTGCAGAAAGACGCCGTCCACCAGCTCCATGAACATGTTGACCCACTCCTCCGAGCCCACCCCGTCGCACGAACCCAACGGACCCAACGTCCGCACCTAGAGAGAGAGACACATGATACAAACAAAGAGACAACTACATCACACTTAGAACAGGTCACATTAGTAATGCGTGTAGCATTTTTGAACATCAGTATACTGTATCACTGTCAAATTGATTGTGATACCTTGGTGTAATTACCGTAAACAAATAAGACCATGGTGGAGACGATTGGTCGCCTCTATCTCACACCAGTTGTATTCTTAGGGCTAGTGTTGAGTCTCCAAATTAAGACTACATTTCCCATAAACCCCATTGCTTCCTGTCCCCACTCCCTTGCATCACTGTATTGAAGAGGATAAACATGTTGGAAGTGATTTTTTCATTGGCCTTTCACCTTCCACCATCTGCTACTGTAAGAAACTCTGAAAGCTCCGTTTACCCTCTTCCTGTTTTGTGCCGTAAAGCAATACAGCGGATTTCTTGTGTGCCACCAATCTCAGCGATGGACGTGTTTGTTTATGGCAATTATACTAATGTCACAAAATCAGTGCAGTAATGACGTTTAAGTGCTACATGCAGCGCCTTTATACTAAGACCTGACATGCCAATTACAAAACAAAGAGAGAAACAGAAAGAGAGAAAGAGAGAGTTATTCAAACTCGTAAGGTGAAAGTTGCCCTGTGTTGCCCTTCTACACGTTGATTGTGTGTGTGTGTGTGTGTGTGTGTGTGTGTGTGTGTGTGTGTGTGTATCCCCAACAAAGGCAGGAAAAGTCGATGGCTGTCCGGTCAGGTCGACAGGATGTGAGGTCACGGAGAAACAGGAAGTACCACAGGTTTAATGACCTGCTCTGGTGGTTCTCATAGTCTGGGTCGAGAGCCCATATGCTTCCCAAGTAATTATGAAAAAACTGGTATCTACAGCTATAACAAATGCATATAAAACACTTATCCAAATGGTGTAAAAGTGGTGAAAACACAAAAGCAATCCAATGTTATCGTTGTGTTCAGGGCAGTGAGTTGCCAAAAAAACAAATGAGTTTTACAACACCTTGACATCAGCTAGACGCTTATGTGATATCACCAACTTACTGCTTTAACTGAGAGATACCCTTGAGCATCATAAGCATCCTAATGAAAAGAGATGCCATGCTGACACATACCATGTCAGCATATCATCAGCAAGATAAGATGAGCAAGAGCTAACGGAAACAGCAGCAGCCCAAGAATTGAGCCTTGAGGTACACCAGCTGTAATCAGTGAAGCAGAAGAAACATAATCTCCAAAAAAAATTCTGTTTGACAGTTTATACGAGAACCAAACCTGGAAAGTCCCAGAGAGACCAACCGAAATCCCTCAATCTAGCAGTTAAGCTAGGGCTTTTATATTGAAAAAGCATGCCTGAGTCACTGCAATTATATGCGTAAACCACTGCCAACTAGGAGTCGGTGTAAGGAGTTTTGGCTACGTGCAACAAGGCCAGAAATAAATCAAGTGTGTTTGTATCTAACCGTTAGTTTGAATTGTACTGGAGAGAGACAGAGAAAGAGAGAGTGAGAGATAAATGTGTAGCCCATGTGTGTGTGTGTGTGTGTGTGTGTGTGTGTGAGTCTTTGCGAGTCTGTGTGAGTGTGTTGAGTTGTTTTAGTGTGTGTGCGTGTGTGTGTGTGTGTCGTCCCCACTCACCCAGACCACCAGCGGCGACTCCATGAAAGTGGCCAGCAACTCAGACAGAGTCACGTCCATGTTGACCGAATGGCTTCTGATTCCGCTTATCAATCACCAATCGATCATCAATCCGCCAATCAGTCAATCGATATCCGCAGTAGGCTCGCGGTAGGGCTCGTCACCGGACAGAACAAAGCCCCCGCGAGGCATTGATCCCCACTGCACGAGCTCTCTCGCTCACACACACACTATTGTCTCGCGCTGTCCCGTTCCCCTGAACACCAGGTTTACAATAGAGAAAAAAACACTAAATAAAAATTAAAAAACGGTTTCGGATACTTCCACAAACTCCCGTTCAAACACCGGATTCTGTTCCTGCTTTTCCTCCTAATTTAGTGGATAAATATCCAGTTTGTTTTCCAGCTGAAAGTAAAGCACTTGATCCAAACTTCGCAGGACAGTTGTGCACGTTGCCAAGGAGACCCGACCCGGACCGTAAAGCGGCGAAACCGCCGTGAAGTGTAAAATTGAACAAACAAAGTAGAGCAAACGCATACATTTAAAACAGAGACAAGGAGAGAGTTAAAGAATAGTTGTTTCCGCTGGTTGAGCACAACCGTTACATCCCCTCCATGTCTCTCTGTCTCTCTGTCTCTCTCTCTCTCTCTCTCTCTCTCCATCAATCTGACTATTACCGGAGGCAGAGCGGTTTGACTGACAGCAGTGAAAGCCAATCCAGTGCTGCTAGAAAATCAGTGCCCGCCCTCTGGAGTGAAATCAACAAATCACAAGCAACTCGGTGGAGTTTTCGTTAAGACTGACGTCATCGCCAGGCCGCAGCGACCAGCCAAAGAGCTCGAAAGTAACAAGATAGTTCTCACCCTATTCCAGCCTATGTCCGCCCGAAAAAAAAAGTAAAAAATAATGAAAAGCATAAAATAAATAATTTAATAACGTGAGATATCTGAAAAAGATAGTTAGGGTGTGGGCTCCATTCAGTAATGTTATAAGTAAACGTGAATGGTCTGATTAGGTAGATTTATTTTAAAATTTTGTTTATTGTGACAGTAAGTTTTTGTCTTTAATAGGCATAGCCTCTACTCCAAAGCACTCTGAGTTGTAGCTTTAGAGGAGTCAGCTCAGTTAACCTGATCTAATAGTTGGTTTTTGGTTTTGTTAGCTAGCTAACTAGAAAGTAACAAGCTACTAGCTAATTTAAACAAATGTTAACATTAACATACAACTGCTAGCCTCTACTGTCGCTAGATGTTTGATGATGATTAGCAAAAAGACAGTGATGGTTAGCTGACCAGATATATGGTGAGTTAGCAAACTAACAAGCTCACATTTCACAGTTAAAAACAACACAGTAAGTAACCATGTACTATATATTCCATACTGTTGAGATGGCTGAATCCCAAGTTTAGAAATGCAATTACCTGCTCTCAGCCGCTACTGCTAAGAGCTGAGGACCTCCAATATGGCCGCCAGTGGCATCATTATGTAACCTGAAAGCTTACCATTTTGCCTCAGAGTAGCCATGCATAACGCTGTTATCATAGTAAGGATGTTCATAAAAAAAATCCTAAATAAATAAATTTTAGCTAGCACATTTATTTGTGCCATTTGTTTTACCTGCTAAATAAAGTTTTTGGTTACCAATTTAAAGATATTATTATTAGCCTAGCTTACTAACACCTTAAACATTACACTATTTGGCTGAATCAAATAAGATAAACAGATATTAGACCGAATTTGAGACGTTCTCATTGATTCCCAGACAAATTAACAAAGTGGTGTAGTCTGCCTGATGAGATTTAAAGGAAAATTGCACTCTCAGATACTTTTTTAGGGTAGATTTCTCCTTTAAGCCAAGACGGAAGTAAGCAGGAGGGAAACCTCTTGCTTTGCCTGGAGACTCTTTGACTGCACTCCACTCCAAACCGTTTGAAAGGGAAACCAGAGCTCAGTCCAGATGAAAAGGATAAGGGGCCCAATGCAAAATAGAGTAACTGATTACATAAAATACAATATGTGAGGAAGTTTCACAAAAAAATAACAAAGAAGCAGTGATGAAACTGTAGCTGAGCAGAGTTTATGACTTGCTCTAACTTACTGAGACCATTGTACCTTTTATAAAGAACATAGCTTTTGTATGTACAGGTTACCTTGTAAAGTGAAAACTTCATTTCTTTGGAAGACATACTTTCCTTTGTCCAAATCTGGAGTATGCTTCTGATTTGGCTTGATCAGACAGGAACTCTGCTTTCCTAATATGTTGTCAGGTGTGATGGTGACGTATTCTGGTAGTAGGTTTAAACTTGCCCAGGACCAACAGATCTGTTTGAATATGTCTTATAGTATAACTAGAGGATGTGTGTTTCCCTTCCAAAATAAGGGAAACATAATAAGACATAAACATAATAAGGGCAGTTACCAAAGCTCCAAAAGTCAATGTCAAGTCTATAGTTTAGTTTTCCAAGCTACCAGTTACTTCACATTGGAAGAAACTGAACTACTGCAAAGCTTCCCTTGAGAAAAATCTGCAAAAGGTGCAAAGTGTATCATATGTAAACATTAACATATCATTGTCATATTAATTGTGATACCTTAGTGTAATCACTGTAAACAAATGAGACCATGGTGGAGACGATTGGTAGCTTCTATCTCACACAAGTAGTGTTGTTAGTGCTAGTGTTTCTCGAAATTCAGACCACATTTCCCATAAACCCCGGCATCTTTGTTCTTTGTCTTTACTGAAGAGGATAGGGATAAACATGTTGGAAGTACTTTTTTCCATCAGCATTTCACTCCTTCCACCATCTGCCATTGCCAGAAACTGAAAGCTTTAGCTCTGTTTGCTCTGGAAGAACAGCGCCCTCTTCCTGTTTTGTGCCGTAAAGCAATCCAGCAGATACAGCAGAGAGGATCCCAGAGTAAACCCTGGTTGTTCAACCGGCACACAGGAGGCAACAAAGCAGAAACGATCTTTGTAAAACTGACTAAAGACTGTGATATGGATCCCATTGGTTTTGAGCAGTTGAGAGTGTTTTATTTGGCAACTCTGCCACTCTCAGATCAGAGTCATTATCCAGCCTGATTACAAGCTGTTTCCCTGATATGTATATGATATATATATATATGATATATAATAACGATGATCAGTTATTTAAGCAGCACAAACCTGTGCTATAGTCTAATTATAGGTGTACACAAATCACATTTCATAACTCAACTCATAAATGAGTTTCCAACCTCTAACTTTTTAGATCATGTATGTATATTATGTATATTTATGTTCATGAATAAAATATCACCTAGCACCGACAGACAATAAAACTAGTAAAAATGTATCATCTTTATGGGGCAGTAAAAATCTTAATCTCACAATAACTTTTAGAAGGTTACTGTACAAATACCACAATGAAACTATCAATTATGAATGAAACTACGAATGATTCCTATAGGAATATTATATCATCAGATATAAATAAAGTGTAAATAATACCCAAATGAAATTCTGCTGTAGCAAAATGCAAAATGTTGTCAATAAACAAAATAATAGAAATTTGTGCATCTATTATTTCTATTTCCCTGGTAGATTGTACCATTATTTCACCCCTAGGTGGTAGAATGAACCAAAGAACTAGTCCTCCTAGCATAAGCGCTGATAGACAAGAGTAAAGCAAGCCACAATAATTACGAGAGCTTCCGGTCAAGACTTTCAAAGTAAAACACGTTTTGATAATTTACCAATTTACCAACATATACTAACATATATTGCACAGGTTTTTTTGTTTGTTTTTTTGTTTGAGTAATACAAAGTAGGATTCAACTGATATGTGCTTTTGAAGATTGATACAGATACTGATGTTTTTGCATTAAAGCTGCCAATAAATGATATTTTGATTGACAAAAAAACATTTAAAAGTTTAATAAATAAATGATTGGGGTAAAAAACAAAAGACAGAACTTTATTCATGGTTTTACAGATTTTTTTTATGGGAGGATCTTACGTAAGCCCTCAAAGGCAACATACTGGATGACATGAGACACTAAAATCCAAGTTTTAATAAAAGACCAATATCAGCCCAATATATCAGTCTAAATCTAATACAAAGCATCAAACTGAAAAAACTATTTGAGAAGGAATCAGTGCTAAAACGAATGATTGAATTGTACTGTTAAACTCCACACCTAAATACCGCCCAATGTTTGTGCTTTTATTCTGAAGTGAGAACCGTTTAATCTCCGGTCTTGTGTGTAACACTAACAGCTTGACGCGCTTCATTCAGAGAACAGTAGTTTGTCGAGATATTTCCTGAATAAACAGACTAGCGCGGTGTTGGTTAGTAGTGCAGATTAATAAAATGTTTTGGACTCCTAACCTACTACCGTCCACAAATTCTCAAATATTCGGAGGTAAACCGATTGAGTGGAAATCATTCCGTAGAAGAAGACACCTGACGAGGTGGCCGAGTGGTTAAGGCGATGGACTGCTAATCCATTGTGCTCTGCACGCGTGGGTTCGAATCCCATCCTCGTCGGTGGAGGAAACATTTTCAACAAACTGAAACATATAAATCAACGTTGTATATGAATATAGTCTCGGCTCTCTTGTCGCCTAGTTGATCAGCAGCCTTAATATCTTCAAAGGGGTACACTGATGCCAATTGGTTTGCTAGTTAATGTTAGCAACTGATTCATAGAAGCTGGAAACATAGATAGGGGCGTTACTTGACTGAAGCCTAGTTAAACTATGGCAAAGTCCCTGCATCTAATATCATCTACCACCAAAACTTCCAAACCCACTTATAAAAACAGACTACATTTCTGACCAGATATTACTTGGTCAATGTGCCTATATGCGACTATTATTAGACATAGGTCACCGAACTATCAACATTGATCCTTAATGCTGCCACTATGTGATTTTTTTTTTTTTTGGCCTCCAAATAGATTTCTATCACTTTTTTCTTAATATTTGCTGTCCATTATAATGATAAAAACTATACCAAATCAAATGAATCCAATTTAAACTCAGGCTATTAGGTAAGGTGAATGCCATAATTTGACATTCTCCATTGATGCCTAGGGACATAGTTTATACATACATAGAAGCACTGCTTATGTGTTTGGTTCTAAAATACCCATCTCTTGTATGGAGAACACCAAACTCCATTTAAAAATGTGAGGATTTTAGTCTTGACTGCATTCAAACTTGACATCTGACATTAGACAGTAGAAAATCTTAACATCTTCAACGTCATCATTATGAAGCAACCCGGAACAAAAACACAGCCAGTCATTTTCTATCAATCATCTATTTATTTATTCATTGTCGTGAATATTCATAGAAAAAAAAAGCAGATTTTCTCAGGAGGAAGTGATGTCGGATAAACAGGAAGTGATTTTAATAAACAACTTTACATTCAAAACAACTAATTCCACTTAGCCCCGCCTCCGCCTGCCTCCTGGACCAATAAGCAGGGAGGCGAGGGGGGCGGAGCCTGCGATCCTATTGGTGCATTCTGGACTTCATAAATCTATTTTCAATATTACAAATATATAAAGACTCTACACAGTGATAACAACAGTGATATGGTGTCAGATCTACTTCAGGTAATAATACTTCACTGTCTTAAGAGACAGGCGCATACACACACACACACACGCAGGCATTTACATTCACTTGCAGAGGCGCACACACACACACAACCACACACACACACTCTAAATATATAATAATAATCAAAGTCAGCATCATCTGCTGATCAGGAACACTCGTCTAAAAACTACAACTCTCAACTTTCACTTATTTTTTATGTGTTCACCCCTCAAGGTTCAGGGTCAGAGGTCATTTCTACTAAAATGTGATCAGACAGGACAGAAACAGTCAGACAGACGTAGTCAGACAGCCAACAAGATAACCAGTCAGTCAGTCAGTCAGAGTATGAGGCAAAAAAGGAAAAAAAAGTCAGCCAGTCAAACAGATATCAAGTGCTGTGTCCTTTATTTTAGTGTGATTTAATAGTGTGCAGTTTAAGCCAGCCAGTCAGCCAGCCAGTCAACCAGTCAGTCACCTAGTCAGTAAGTCACCCAGAAACCAGCCAGTCAACCAGTCAGTAAGCTGGTAAGTCAGTCACCTAGTCAGTCAGTAAGTCACCCAGAAACCAGTTAATTAACCGGTCACTCAACTAGTTAGTGAGCCAGTCAGTCAGTCAGTAAACCAGTCAGTCAGTGTCCAGAAGGCTGTAGTGTCAGGCCATGGATCGCCATAGACTCCCCAGTATAGAGGACAGTCATCAGCTAATGCACTAATGCGGTGTGTGACATTAAGTGTGTATGTTCTTCGTAGCAATGAAGGCTGTGGCTCAGCGTGGATTTGAGTGTGTATCGTATGTGTGTGTGTGTGTGTGTGTGTGTGTGTGTGTGTGTGTGAGAGACGATATGTGAAGGCTGTAGCTCAGTGTATGAGCAAGTATATATATATATACAGTATATTGGTATCTGTATTTGTTCCAGCAACAAGAAAAAAAAAACAATTTCGGCACACGGTGATGAAAGATTTTCACATTTACTCCTTACTAGAGGCCTCGTTTATAAAAGTTCTGTGCTTGGGACCAAAGCCGAGCTGAACCTGTTATTTATTTTAAAAAAAATAAAAAAAAAAGAATCGGAAGTTTACATTGATTTTCTATAACAGTCTGTAACACATCAAAAAGCTAAAATCCATCTTTATGATTGCCAAAGGTAGGAATGCTGTGATTTTGATATAGTTTGTAATCGTGTTCACTGAAACGATCGTAAGATTAGGTCAAAGGCAAAGTCGGAGAACATTTTTTTTTTAGAAATGAGAACCTGCACTTCTGAGAAGAATGTACAACTTTTCAAAATAAACATCTCAGCATCCCAGGCTCAGATTTTGGTCTGGCGAGGGATTGAGATGATGAGAAAGAAATCACTATCAGAATAAAGGCTTTTTCCAGGATAAGTTTAGTGTGTTTTCCTGTCTGTCATGTCAGTCGATCCACAAAAGGATCTTCCCCATGTCAGTACATTCTGGAAAAAACCTGTATGTGCTCTGTATATCTGATAATTTTGTGTGTGTGTGTGTGTGTGTGTGTGTGTGTGTGTGTGTGTGTGTGTGTGTGTGTGTGTGTGTGTGTGTGTGTGTGTGTGTGGGGGGGGGGTACAGTATATACTCTATTCTCCCCACAGCATTGAGTAAGAAAGTGTTTTCAGTGTCCGGTTTGTGGACTACTACTGTGAGCGGTGTGTGTATTGTGTGTGTGTGTGTTGTGTGTGTGTGTGTGTTCAACGCAGCCAGGAGCAGGGCACCCACTGTGGCTCCGTGTCCAGTTTGTTGATGAGTCGCAGCAGCTCGTTGAAGGCCTTGTCCTGGTCCGAGTTGACGATGACGGCATCGAACAGGTGGCCGCAGCTCTGCTCCATCTCCCGCGCTTTCTCGATGATTTCCCGAAGCTCCTCGGGCTGCGGGCGACGCGCTTATTATTATTATTATTGTTGATATTGTCTACAGTGTCCATATATTCAACTTTCACTGCGTATAAACAGACGGTTTGAACAGATGGACGGACAGGTACCTTGGGGTTCTTGTTGTCTTTAGCCAATAGGGCTCTGAGTCTCTCCTGGGAGGGCGGGGCTATGAAGATGATGTAAGGCTTAAGGTCTGAACTCCTCAGCACCTTTAGAGACTGCACACACACACACACGCACACACACACACACACAGAGGAGATCATTAAGATTCAACCTCCAACTTCAGATGCCTTCCCAGAATCCATGTACCTTTAATTACACACATCAACAACATGAAATACAGATAATACACACATTTAGGCCATATATAACGTTATAATATAACCAATCAATTAAAAATAAATAAATAAATAATCCTACTACTGGACACTTCAGCAGCTTGGATTGTTGCAGACATTGGTGTTTGAACCTGGGTCCTCTGGTTATAGGATAGTCTCTCTACTCACTATGCCACCATGCTAAGCGTGTGTGTGTGTGCGTGTGTGTGTATTATGTATCCCAACCTGTGTGTGTAGACAGAGCAGACAGATCTTTCCAGTGTTGATGACCTGTCTCACTGAGTCTGTACTGGTTCCGTAAAGGTTCTTCTCAAACTCGCCAGACTCTATCAGCTTGCCTGGAGAAAACACATAAGACAACACAAGCGTTTGCCGATTTAGTATCCTCCTGATGGAGTAAGCCCCGCCTGTCTGGTGCTCCATGAAAAAACAAGCGCTGTGTGACACTTGAAACCAAATAAAACGTCAAATGTTGAAGTGCTATGAAACATAAATCCTACCAGCTGCCAGTTCAGCCTCGAAAGTCTGACGAGACACAAACTGGTAATCTCTACCGTTCAGCTCGCCTTCACGACGACTCCGTGTAGTGTCTGCAACACATACACACACACAGCATGTACACAAACACTTATTAGGTGGTCTAATTAATGTATGTATACTATATGTGTATGTGTATGTGTGTGTGTTCAAGTCTTACGAGGTACAGCTCCAGCGAAACGTTCTGGTTGGTTGTTGAGCAGCCTCTGCCTGAGCTCCGCCTGCCCACAGCTGCCCGGACCGATCAGCGCAATCGGCCGCTTCCGATTGGCCGGCTGGTGATACAGAGCCATCTCCTCATAGGTCAGGATCTCCTCGTTATCCAAATCTGGGCCAACGGGGAAAGAGAACAGAATCGTCTCGTTATCGTAATCTGGACCAACGGGAGAAGAGAACGGAATCGTCTTGTTATCATAATCTGGGCCGATAGGAAAAGCCGCGGGAAGGCAGAGGAGGAGGAGAAAAGAGGGAAGAACAGAAGACAAGACAGATGAGAAGAAAAAGAAAGAAAGTTTACTTCACAGGTTAACAAGTCTGTCCAAGGTCTTCGATAGATGCTCAGCATGCTCTAGACAATTTTCAAACTAAAATGTAATCTAAAAATAAAAAATAAAATAAAATACAATTCACAAACTTGAAACTTGATTTTCTATGAACACTCCACCACAACTAGCACATTTCCTGTGGAAAATCCTGCAGCGATATTGCATAAAGTACAATGACATATTATAAGAAAGCACACAGCACTTGATTGTTTGGGCATCCACTTTTGGTCAGAAGGCAGACAGACAGGTCATACCATCATTCCTGTGGGCATTGTACAGCAGCTTCTTCCTCTTCCGCTTGTTCTTCTTCGCACACCACAGCTTCCCTGTAGGGAGACAAGACACCATATAGCAAAATCTGACTGTACTCATAAATGACTTTCCTATGGAATTGCTGATGAGGACTTCTTGACTAAGAGGGTCTGGGTTATGAAAGGTTAGAAGAGGTGGGAACTGACCAGACTTTTCAGGCTCCTTGTCTTCTTCTATGGTCTGCTTCATGGCTTCTCTCTGCTGCTGGAAACTCTTCCCTTTAGAAAAAAAACGCAAGAGAAAACAAACAGCGGTCAGATAGAGTACTTAGCATTCACACTTCAGGCATCTAGCTGGTGTCCTTATGCAGAGAGACTTACAATTAGCGCAACACAAGTTTGTTCATACAGTGACTGCAGTGCAAGAGCCAGCCAGCCAAAAGTACCTAAAGACAGATAAACAAACAGACACACAGCAGTACCTGGTACCAGTCCGGCTAGCGGCTGGTTTTCCTCGTCTCCATCCCTGTAAGCCTGCCACCAGTTGGGGTCGGTCTGGCTGATAATGTGGAGAATATCTCCTTTCTGGAAGGACAAGCCCAGCTCTCTGCACGGCACATAGGGGTCATCTGACGGGTCATAGTCAAAATGGGCCTTCACATGGACCTGGAGGAGCAGAAGAAGAGAAATAATAACAGAGATGGAGCAAGATAGATAGATTCGTACGACTAGGTTGGATTAGGTTCAGGCCCAGCTCCCCACAGGAGACATCGAGGTGTTTTCAAACCTCTTTTCTGTTTGCTTTCGTCTGTATCGGGGGACGAGTTGTCACTTTGTTGGAATTTATGCATCGGTTCGGGTACGTTTCACATGGCAACATTTCAAACGACCATAATTTCTCAACCAAAGCCACGCGGGAGCAGTCGTTTCCTTCACTGGTCAGACATTTGGTGCAGGAAAGGATTTTCTTTCAGGGTAAACCACCATGGAGCACCGACATCAGATGAGTTTGTGGATCATTGCAATTTCTGTAAATTCTGTGATGGGGATTGTGCTTGATTTGGTCCTTGTTATCGCACGGTTTACGGAACGACATCCTGAATAAATAACTGATACTTTTTCACTTATTTTCTCAGTTTTACAATTCAGTTTGTAGAAAAAGGGGATTCACGTTAAAACTACTTTCCTATTAAATATATTTCTGTGAGATTACGTGAGTGTGTTTAACCTATAAAGCGCATTGCTTCCTGTAGTTGGCTGGGATCAGGATCTCAGTGAGTTTTGGCTTGGAATAACAAGGTCTTGTTGACCAAAACAAAGCGTGAAACCACTCATTGGAATAACTGCTCTCAAAGAACTGTGTATGACAACGCCTTATCAATCATCTGAGGGTCTTCACATTGTGGATTCAATATGCTAATAATATGAGCGCCTGGTCTCTACAGGGTACATAAACGGGGTCTGCGGGCTTGTAGTCAAATTGGATCAGTGGGCCAGAGACAAACAGTTTAATTTGGTCTCAGTTTATCTGTTTATTTCTTCAGTAATTTGTAGGTCAGTGGACCGGACTCACGACTCACCACAGTCTCTTTGACAGGAGGAGGTTTGCTCTGAGAGCTGGGAATCAGCACGAAGGTGAGGACGCCGTGCATGTCCGCCTGACGCACACACACACACACACACACACACACACACACACACACACACACAGGGAGAGAGAGAGAGAAGCACGAAAGCATGAAATTGAAATACTAACTCATTAAACTAGTAATAATGCTTGTTTGTTTAGCAGTATATCAAAGAATTGGCTAGATGTCGTTCTCCCTGATCTCTATTGCTTTTCATTTCTGATGGGTATGGGTATACTTACAAGAATGTCAAAGACTTGGTTGACGTCTTTTCCTCTGATCTCTATGCCGTTTATTTCCAGTATTTCGTCGCCTTCTGTGAGCAGTCCGCTGCGCTCAGCCGCGCCGCCTCGAACGATACGACTGATCACGACACTGTCCATGTCGTTACGAACAGTCGCTCCCTATAGAAGACAGAGACATAGCGGAATGGCGGCAAATACTGACACACACCCTTTGATGCAGTTTCCAGTCTTGGAACACAAATGTTTTTAAGAATTTCCTGCCAAATGGCAAGTGGTGTCAATTCATACATATTTGATAGGCTATCAACCCTAACCCTAACCCTAAATATACATTATATGTCTGGAACACATTGTCACAACTGTTAATGTGTTAGTGTGTGAGTATAGATGTCAATCTCTGGCCTCTATGTGGATTATCTTGACCGTCTCTTCCCCCACTGCGTGCATGTGTGTGTGTGTGTGTGTGTGTGTGTGTGTGTGTCTGCTTGTCTTACCAGTGGTATGTCTCTAGCCTTTTCTATGCGCACTATCTTGACCGTCTCTCCTCCCCACTGGGTCAGGGTTTCTCCTGGGGGCGGTAGCGGTTCAGGCTGCATCTCCCTCTCCGCCACGCTGTCATGGGCCAGGAGCAATGCCTGCAACACACACACACACACACACACACACACACACGATAACTCAGCCATGGACCTGAGGCAATGACAATCACTGTTTTTGCTAATGCAAGTGTGTGTGTGTGTGTGTGTGTGTGTGTGTGTGTGTGTGTACCTGTACATGTGTGTCTGACAGCAGGTTGCCGAGTTCGAGTCCATCTTTGTTCTGACTGGACTGGACCAGATTCTGGACCTGTTACCATGGCAACAGCATAAAATATAATTTTTCTTTTCTGTATCCTATTCAATTGTTGCTGCAATGACCCAAATTCCCTATATCAATCATTAAAAGGTCCATCTAATCTAATAGTAAGATGAGAGAGAGTTATGAGCTGGACCTGAACTTGGGGCGTCTTGAGCCCGCTCTGACCAACTTTTTATTTTTAACGTTTCATTTTGCCATCTTTTCTACTTCGTTAACAATGGGAAAAGGCACACGTCTTTCGGTGAGCACAGTATGAACCGAAGCTTTCCATTTTTAAAGCCAAGTGCAGGGCAGGGGGCGGAGATGCCGACACAGAGCAGAAATAATGTGCCGCTCTTTAATGAGATTCCATTGAAATGAGACATGAATAGCTCTGACAGCTAGCCAACTCAACATTGTGGTAGAAAATAATCGCAGCGCTGATCGTATTAGCACCCTGATACGGGCTTCACTTTGACCCACTATCATCTTGGATTTTGTGTAAGATTTTCAGTCAAATGGATCTCTAGCAGCCCGTAACGCTTTAGCTCTCACTACTTTGCGTCAACATTCCTAAATCAATCCATCATTCCAACACTTCTGGCATCCTCAGTACAATTAAGTCAAAGGTTTGAGCTATATTTTAGAGCAGTACCATGTATTATACAGGCTCTAGTTCTTCAGTGAGCCCTTCTGCTGTCTGCTAATGAGATGTAACATACTGCTAAAAAAAGTGATCACAGATAAAAGAGTTGGGTTGGCAGGAATGGGTGTGTGGATGTGTGTGTGTATACATGTGTAAGTGTGTGTACACACACATAAGCATTAGTGTCTCAGCTCTAACTGATGTGGAACAGAGCTGCTCTGTCCTCAACCTCGTTATTACACACTCACTGACCTGTGTGTGTCTGTGTGTGTGTGTCTTTTGTCAGATGAACATGGTGCAGCAAGGATTGTAAAAGCATTGAATCATTAAAAGCTCAAATTGAATGAAACTGGGATATCCATGACTATTCCCACTCCAAAGCTCTGTGTGTGTGTGTGTGTGTGTGTGTGTGTGTGTGTGTGTGTGTGTGTGTGTGTGTGCGTGTGTGTGTGTGTGTTACCTCCACTGCCAGCTGATGGGCTTGCTGTGTGTGTGGGTATGGAGGAGAGGGTCTGTGCATACTAGTGGCCACGGCATTATGGATCCTCAGCGCTGACTGGAAATCAGACTAGACAGGAGAGAGGACATCAGGAGAAACTACACGTGTTTCCCACTATATTTAGATTATCTGACAGTACAATGATAAAGTAATAATCTGCGACATTTTCATATAAGTAAATGTTCATCTTGCTAGTCTCTGTCACCGATTGATATAACACAACAGTGATTCAGCCTATAGCCAGTTCATGAAAGCTTTTATATTTGCTGTTCTAAACACCTCAGTCTGGAAGGTCTTTCCTGGGAAAAAGCCTCTGCCGCACAGGAAGTGATGCGCTTTACATTTCCGGTTTGTTTGGGATAAACAGAAGAAGAACCGGGTAGTTAGCATGCACAGCCATAGCCACCATGGCTGAACAGACGAAGAAAAGAGTGCCACCTACAGAACCTCTGACTTCATCAGCGGTGTTACGAGGTAAAACAGAGGTAGACAACAGACAGAGGAATCCACATATCAATCATCTTTTCCCCATTATGTCTCCAGAGGGGTTAGACTAATAACTGATAACCTACCTAAAAGAGTTTCATTAGTCTGGCTTTCAATGCGGAGTGTTAGTGTCCCATGATGCTCTCAATGCTGTTTCAGAGACTTTTCCACCCTGACAAGAATACAAGTCTGGGGGATCACTGAAATTTCTGGCGCTGTAATTACATACTAACCCGAGGCTCTTTCCCCCTCTAAGTCCCTTAATATTACCTTGTGTAGTAGTGCAAGAACCAGCTCTATGTCGCTCTGACTCTGCTGGTCGGACAGACAGCCCTGGACCTGCTTCAGCGACAGCAGCAGCTCCTCCAACTCTGGAATGAACAGACACACGTTCAGGTCAATTACTTACATATTAATAACATATCTTTATTTTCACGGGTGCTTTAGATGTGAAGAGAGGATGATGGCATGAGGCAGACTGCTTGTCTGGCTTTTGACTACTGAAGGGAGGTTATCTCATTTTGTAGGCAAGACTTCAGGTCTACTGTGTGTGTGTGTGTGTGTGTGTGTGTGTGTGTGTCTCATTAAGTTCCCTAACAGAGTTTTAATTAACTCGCCCTCGAGAGCCTCTTGTCTCCCTCTCTCCCTCCCTGAGGAATTCCCTCCCTGATGGCAGAAATGTCTTCCTTACATTCCTCCTCCTTGCAGCTTTCTCTCTTTCTCTCTCTCTCTCTCCATCATCTCCCCTCCTTCTCTCCAGTCTAAGCCATTTTTCAGTTTATTTATATTCCAAGTTTTGACATGCCTCTCTCTTCTGCCTCGTCTCCCTCAGAGAGCTTTACTACAGGAATGACCTGCAGTCCTGCCCACCACTGAGTGTGTGTGTGTGTGTGTGTGTGTGTGTGTGTGTGTGCGCGCGTTACCCAGCAGTGTGTGTGTGTGCTGGCCATCTAGTGGTGGCTGCTGTGGCGTGTATGACTCCACTAGAAACGTGGGGTTGTCAATTCCGACGTGGGGATTCTGGGAAAGCTTCCTGAGGCGCAGAGAGGCATTCAGGTCCAGCTGCCGACCCTCCTCCTCCCGACGACGACGAAGATCCTCCTAACACACACACACACACACACACACATAAATGCATCATCACATAAGTGTATAATTGTGTATAATCTTGAAATTAGTTTCCACGATTATCAATCTTACAAAATGGATGTTTCATTTAATCTATTTGTGTCAAATCAAGCGCTCCTGTTTAGGTTCCTTGGCTAATCACTGCTTGTTTGTCTCTCTACATATTAATTATGTATGTTATATTCAATCATACTGTATCTCTAGTCACATTACTAGACGCCTGCATAGAGATAGTGAGCTGAATGAATAAGAATGGATAGACAAATCACACAACTGTACAAACTTTCGGTCTGATATTGGCATTTGTTAAAAATTTCATAATTTGCTTCATAATGCTTGGATGGAAACTTGGCCTATGTTGCCTAGTTGTGCTGCAACTATTGACTATTTTCATTTTCAAAAAATCTTACATTGAATCTTACATATAATAATTAGATTATGTCAACTAAATACCAGCCCAACAAACCAAAAGCATTAAACTTTTCAAAATGTAAAAAAAAATACATAAAAAATGTAAATGGGGAAATATACCGAATGAATTGAACTTTATTGATTGCACTGTGTGTGTGTGTGTGTACGTACCTGGTGTTGCCGTATCCTTTCCAGCTGTGCAGATCGCCGCACCGGCAGCGTTCGACTCCCCAGCTCTCCCGGACAGTCGACGGCCATTTCCCGGTGCTGCTGTCCTCCCCTCAGCTCTTCTTCTCCTCCTCCTCCTCCCTCCCCAGCTCCCCCAACATGGCCATTCAGGTGGGAGGTCGTCATGTGTGTGGTTTGGAGGGATATGTGCGTGTGCGTGTATATATATACAAGTACCAGGAACAGTCTAGGAGGGTAGCTCAGCAAACAGGGTGGCCATGACACCTTCACCTGAGGAGAAACAGAAGAAAATGACATCATACAGCTGGTTTGACTGGTGCCATTCTGCATCCTCACATCAAACGGAAGTGAATGTGTACTGGGGGGAGGCTAAATAGTGACAAGAGGCAGTCATAGACGCAAAGCATAATACTAAAGGGCTACCTGGTTTACTGACTGCTTGTTTTAACAACTGACCGGTGTACTGGTTTATTGAGTGACTGGTTTACTCACTAGTTTAACAACTGACTGGCTTACTAACTGGTTTAGTGACTGCATGGCTTACAGGCTTACCAAGTTGAGTACTAACTGGTTTAGTGACTGACTAGTTTACTGAGTAACGTGTTCACTGACTGACTGGTTGAAACGCAGTCACTCTCTCTCTACTTCAGTCATCTCTACCTCTCTTTTCCCCTCTCCCCCCCACCCCACCCCACCCACCACGCGTATCCATGACAACGGCTTTGTCAGCAGCTGGGAGGTCCCCGTGCCCCACACACACACACACACACACACATACACACACACTTGAAGGATAGAGGACTATAGAGCGAAAAGGTGGGAGGACGGGGTGGACAGATATGAAAACGGAGGGAGGGGACAGAGAGCAAGCAAGGTAGAGATGAATGGGAGGGAGAGAGAGAGAAGGAAGGGAGGTAAAAATAAACAGGTGGAGAGATGGATGGATGTCTTATCTTACAGTGCCACAATAACAACAACGGCATGTTTGATATGCTATCTCTTACCAGCAGGAGTGTGGACACACAAACACACAAAACACACACACACACACACACACACACAGAACAGAGGTCCCATGATGCAGCAGTGAGGAATGCCAGGCAGCCTGGGAACAAAATTCCATCGATGGGGGAGGGGAGTGTGTGTATATGTGTGCGTGTGTGTCACAGCCATCAAAACACACTAGCCTTGCACTATCTCAGGACATTTGGACTTATTTACTTTGCTCACTTATCACCTTGAAGCGCTGAGAAAAACACAAGCATTATCGCTGAAACAAAGCACTGCAATGTTCATTTAAAATAGTACTTTTAAAGTATTAAAGCATTAGACCTGTAAACACCAATTTGTCTTAAAATGAACAAGGGATTGGACATTTGGCATGTAAAATTGACAGACACTGAAGGATTTATATCCTCATACAGTACCACCAATAACATAAACACAACAAACTGGCCCACATCTTCCTAGTGTCAAAAGCTTCTTTGAACGCCTTGACTAAAGACAAATATGTCCTGGAGATAACAATGTAATTACAAAATAAACCAAGCTGGACTAGTTTTACCTTAAACCTGCAATAAGCGATTTCAGACCCTATAACCAATCCTGATTCTAGCGTGTGCTATGTGGAGATTTCCATGAGATGTAATGATATAAGCAAATAGCCACACACGCGGGCCAGTTGTGTTTTTGTTTTCATCTCTTTTCTAAAGCTTGTTGTCATGTTCGGACAGAGTAGTAGCTTTTCAGTTAGTTTACTTAAATCCAAAAAAATACCAGTACCAGCCTTCAAAAACCCATATTGGTTGTTGAACCCGTGCTTCACCCATAAGAGTTTAAGTCTGGAAACTTCAGATTTATATGATATCTAAGTTATATATTTTTCAGGTTAAGGCTGGGCAGCAGGTGAGTGGAAGCTAAACGAGCCTCTGATAAGCTTTCTGTCTGAGAGAGAGAGTGGAGCCAGAGATAAAACCCCCTACAGTCTGAATATAGTCTGGAGTCTGTAGTCTGTGTCTGGATGCTCAGACATCACTGACTGGAGGAAGACTGGAGGAGGATTTCACCAGCTCTCCTGGAGATCCAGCCTCCCTCAACAAAAGCACAGAGATATAGCGGCTAACATCACTGTGAAGAACACAACACACTGCAGGCTCAAATGGGGGGAGGGGGGGGTTATTCTTCAGAATGCTCTAATGTAATTTCAATTCTGCTGCACTTCCTGATTAAATGCAAACATGATCCAATGTACAAGTGAGTGAGCAGGTTTTAAATTACATCATAGTACCTGATTTTACACACCGAATAGCAGAATGGGTAGGATGACATATTTCTATGAGAAATGTATTTGAATGAATAGGCCGATATACTGAAGGTGAGCCAGAAAGTTAATTTCGGACACTGAACCAGGTTAAGAACGGCATTGTCCATGCATGTAAACACAGCCATTTAGCGGCGGCAGCAGCAGCAGCCCAGCATCCAAGCTAAGTAAATGTAGTTTTTCATCCTCGGGGCTCATTAAAACACACTAGTTCTCCAATCATGTGGAAACCCAGCAGAAACAGGACCATGACCTACTTTGAGTGCTGATCCATACTTTAAGAAAACTGCCTTTTGGCAATCAGCGTTTCAGGTTGAATTTGTTCTAGATGTGGGGCGGGGGGGGGGGGGGGTATGTTTGGTTTTGAGACCCAGTTTGGCTGGAAAAGCCTGTATTATGGCTGATGAAGACCTGCAGCTGTTTCCTACTGGATCCCTGCCCTCAGACTGGTGACTTAGCTAAATAAGCCTTTATCTACAAACCTGTTGGACTACACACTGGTAGAGAAACACACACACAGTGTTGATAAGCTATGACCTAATGTGAGGACCCCCACCCCAACACCATCTGCCGCCACAGTCAAAAGCTCCTCCACTGAAGGGTGAGAACATTTTAAAGCCTCCAGTGATTCAGTTTGTACTTCTTGCAACTACAATTCAACTCTAAGTACTATCAGACGCTGTTTACTGCCTGGTCTGTATTTCCTGCCTGGTGAAGATAAATTCTGCTGTCCTTTTACTTCAGCTTCCATCTGCACCTATTTTGCAGCAGCTGTTTGTGTCCTTCCTAGTAAGCATTTGGTTTTGGGCTATTATTAACAATGTCAAAATATCAGATAGCATTTCTCGTTGTTGATTTGTTGCTGAACTGACCATGATAGGATTGAAAAAATATGTTATCATATAATGGCGCATTCAATGATACTGTGTAAAGAAATACAATAAAATTTCAAATTTTAAGATGACCGAGAACATTGACATTTTACTCACCATGACTAGGTGACATAGGACTAGGTGTAGATACTTGTGGTGCCTTCACACCAATCTGAATAAATTGGCCAATTTGCCAATTTGGCCTGGACTAAGATGCAATTCTTTTACTAGGATATGCTAAGAAAACGTTCCTGGCGGACACTTCCATTACTTCCTGTGGCTGTCAGGTGATTGACAAGAAGCAGAGCATGACATAATGCATGCACTTGTATGAAAACACTAAACTCAGGTCCACACAATGAAATAAAGATAAAACAGAAACTTTGACCAAACCAAATAAAGGCTTCATGTTGCCTGTGTTGAGTTATCTAGCTCTTTGGAAGTTGTTTTTCATACTGTACAAAAAGGTAGGAAAATGAGCATCATATCTCCACCTGTGCCGACTGTGTGCGGACACCAGCAGGAAAAATGGAAAGGTGAAAGCACAACCTAGATCACTGGCACAAACGTGTAGCCTAATTCACGTGAGGACGCAAAATGGCTCGAGTGAAAGTGACCTTCTGAATGTTCAGCAGGTGGATGTGGTGAAACATACACAGACAGCTCCGGTCGACAGACATAGAGAGAGAGTCAAAGAAAGAGAGAGAGTATGTACAAGGTGCACAATTGTAAACAAACTACATCATGTGACACAGAGTGAGAACAGCAATAGGAGGTGGTGTCAAGAATCAAGAATCTAGAAGTGTGTGTGTGTGTATATTGTGAATGTCACTGGGGAGCAGAAGCAGAGCTGGCTCTTATCTCGCGCGCGTGTATGTGTGTGTGTGTGTGTGTGTGTGTGTGTGTGTGTGTGTGTGTGTGTGTGTGTGTGTATATATACACACACACACACACACACACACACACACACACACACTTCTAGATTCTTGAGAAGGGTTGTACCACCCTGTACCAGACAGGGAGAAAAAGAGGGAAAGTGAGGGAGAGAGAGGGGAATACAGGCATAAGCTCAGTTTCCATCATTACTCAACAAAGCGGGAATGTTTTGTTGAGTAAGAAATTATGCGATAAATAGCTGATGTGAATGAAAAGATGTGGTGATGTTTGTCTGTAAAATATTTGTCTACCACAACCTCCAGAAATGTCATACCTGCTGTCTCTCCCATGTCTGATTCTCCAATGTGGTTGTATCTTGTATGGTAAGGGTATAGTATTAGTTAGTACATTAGGATATTGTATATAATATTGTAATAAAGTGTATTTCTTTGTTTGGGTCTTCAGACAGCATGAAATATGACCAAAATTTGCATAACAACTAACCAATTCTTGAAAAAAGTGTGTTGCATCTTATAAAGGAGCAAAGTAGATAGAGAACAAAAGTATTAGGCCTATTCAAAATAAAGTTAAGGTTCAGTTCGTTGTAATGTTAACCTGCAAAAGGGGGAAAACAGAGAATAAAAACAGGAGTTCTGTTAGTAATGGCCAACTTTCCAAACCCCAAGTCTTCAAATACTGCGGAATGGCAGTAATGTGGTTCCTGTATCAGCCCTATTATATCCAGTAGCTGTCAGCTTTTTTTCTACAATAATTTGGGGTAGGATATGACTAATATGGGTCTTTGAGGGACAATATTTTTAGATGGAAGCCGCTGATAGCCGACATTTTGTGTCAATCTTCAGGATCTTTAAATTTGACAATTTTCATGCCCCAAACAATTATACAAGTATTCAGTGTTTTCCCTGCTAGAAACTTAACTGTGGTCAGGGAGGAACCTCCATCATATCAGAGGTGGACCACATTGACTGGCCGATATCTGATTTTTAATAAAAGGCCAATATCGGCCTGAACCCTAATTTGGTGACACATTTTAATTTTGCTGCAGCCCAACTTTGGTTCCCGACCAGGTCAGAGAGAGGGGGAGGGGAGAGAGAGAGAGAGAGAGAGAGAGAGAGAGAGAGAGAGAGAGAGAGAGAGAGAGAGCATTCCAGAGAACAGAGGACTTCTGTATTCTGCTGGCCTGTAGCCCAATGTGCCCGTCCTCACCTCTCTGCTTCACTAGCTCACTCTGTGTGTGTGTGTGTGCGTGTGTGTGTGTGTTTGCGTGTGTGTGTCCATAAAAGTCAGCCTTGACCCTGTCACCATGGTGATGTGACCTCATACCTGGTAGTCCAGCCTAACTAAAGGTCAGTCCAGAGTTTCAGTGCATCAGTTTCACGTACTTATTGTCATAGCTCTTACATCAGATTCACGTGCATTCCCATCCCAGCTATGGAGTTTTAGAGCGGTAAATAAAATGCACCTGTAGCTCAGTGGCCAGGCTGATGGCCTGTCAGAGATGCACAATATAGCCAACTGTAGGGGAGGGAATTTCAACTATTTTCACTGGAGATTAAGATCTAGTAAAACAAACTAAACATTTCCAGCCTTACATTTTTCATAGTCAAGTCTAGGCATGGGCAGGTAACATGTTTTCAATTCATCATGAGCAACAATATCCTGGTAAACTATATTATTTTACTATATATGAAAAAAATCACTGAAAAATTGTATCAGCACTAAACTAGTAATAATCATTTCAGTGTTTTGCACTGCAAACACAGATATTAACCAATGCCCACAGTTTACTGGGGTTTTATTCCAGTGTGATATAAAGAACTGTAGAAAAGTGTCTATTCCAAGCTTGATTATCATGAAATGTAATTTCACACTGTAAGAACTTGAATTAAAAAAAATGAAAATGAAAAAAATATGACACAGGAAAAAGCTAGTCCTGTTTATTGCTGCTGAGAACAATAAAGAATATCTCACAGGAATCCCTGTTTGTACTTCTCTGTTTTTAAAGTCATTTACTAAGTTAGGCAAGTTTATTGCTACAAGCTACCCAACTTCAAGTCCCAGCCTGTAAACATGTCAACCAGTGATAGATATGCCAGTTAACATAAGAAATACCCCACCTTCTTTGTTTAATATCATACAGACACAGCCCACAAGCTATGGCAATACAAAAGCAAAATGCAAATAGCAACTGCAACAAAACCTACTATGTGTCAAATTATAACAATTCTTCAGGAACATATACAGCCCATGCCACTAAGTGGAACTTGAATTAGCATTTATAGGTTGTCAGTGCAAGAATCTAACTTTCCCACAAAACATCCCATTGCAACAGCAGCTGAACAGGTTTGACATGTAGCAATCCCAAGTTTCATGGGGATCTTTTAGGTATTACTCACTTTCCAATGTGTACAGGCTATGTTTCAGAAAGCCAAGTTTAAAAGTTTAAGACCTTTTAATGCTACCTGGAATTGAATTCAAGACCAATTTAACAACCAAAAGAAAATACACAAAGTTGGGAAAACCAACCTATTTCTGAGTGAACACAGCTAATGGAAGTTGTTAAACTATTAACGGGCAGAATAAGAAAAAGGACATGAGGAAATTAGCCTAATTGCTGAGGGACATGAAGTCCAGTTGTCTAAAACAACATGGTGAATGGTTGAGTATCATCATAGAGGGACAGATTTTTACAGCTTTCTCCTGTAAGTGTGCGTTCCCTAAATCCAACTGGTCATCAAGTGTCTGTTCCCTAAATCTAACTGGTCATCAAGTGTCTGTTCCCTAAATCTAACTGGTCATCAAGTGTCTGTTCCCTAAATCTAACTGGTCATCAAGTGTGTTCTCCAAATCCAACTGGTTGGCAAGTGTGCGTTCCCCAAATCCAACTGGTCGGCAAGTGTGCGTTCCCCAAATCCAACTGGTCGGCAAGTGTGTATTCCCCAAATCCAACTGGTTGTCAAGTGTGTCTTCCCTAAATCCAACTGGTTGTCAAGTGTGTGTTCTCTAAATCCAACTGGTGCATCAAGTGTGTGTTTCCTAAATCTGACTGCCCTGTCTCAGTAGGTTCTGCTGCTACTGATACTACTGCTGCTATTGTACATCCTCCGTCCAGACCTTTTTAAATTTTTAGTCATTTATTTCTAGTTAATACGTCTACATGTTAGAATTGTCGGTTGTGTATGTTTCTATGCCCCCCATTATTTTCTTCATTGTTTTTATGTCCTATTTTTCTTTGACATATAGGCCTACTATTACTACTTGCTATAACAGCCCTATCCATGAAGTTTGATCTGATCAACATTTGCTACAACAATAACTAAGCAAAAATACATCCACTCCTGACAAACCATCTTTTTCAAGTCACCAAACAGAAAATTTCTATGGCGACGGCAGCTTCCATTAGACAAATTGTCATGTTTTATTAAGTGATATAGGCCTATCTGTGGTTGATCACGTCTGGGTCAATGAAACTGAGCTACTGCCATAGTTTACCTAGACTTTTTCTGACTTTAAGGAAATATTCTTTTATATTGCTTCCTTATCAGTTCCAATGGTGTATTGTTCTGATACAGGGATTGTATGGGTTCCTACAGTCATATGTTTGCTAATAAAGGTTGTTGGAGGATCTTCAAGAGTTTTCAACCATGAAACCTTCATGGTTTACCTACATCCATGCACTGCGGGGGGGTTCAGTGCCTTGTTCAACGGCACTTCAACGGTTGTCGCTGAGGGAGGAGAGACTATAAGCCTCCCTTTATTACACACACACACACACACACACACATACAAACAAACACACACACCCTGGCCCCATTAGCAGCTAAAACTCTGGGAAAAGCATGACAATGTGACAAACTGCCAGAGCAGCACAGTGTTATCGTCAACGTCACTGCTGACAGCCTCAGGCACAGAGGTGTGACATTGAAAAGGTCAGACTGTTCAGAAACGTTGGCCGATTTCAATTGCAGCACTGTTGAAGATAGTGACTGATAGTGTAGTGATTAGGTGGCATTTCCCCTCCTCCCTCCCCACATCTCTTTATCTGTTTCAGGCAGCCCAGGAATAGCCTGATTTATATCACTAGCTGTGTGATATCAAGACATTTAGCTATAGGACAACGATTCAGAGACGATTTCGAGTCACGTTTTAGGGGGTCTAGGTGTGTGCCGATAAGCAAGACCACCTTAAATTGTCAGATTTGTGAGCATCGGAGCTAATCTTGACAACAACTATATCACACCTGACAGGCACTGGTTGTCATTATTTTGTCAAATTAGCTTTCGAATTCTTCAGACACGTTTTGATGATTAAAAACAGTTGACGTAAACGTGGGGTAAATTATTCGCTAACGTAAGTTAATTACGTTAAGTTAAACACAAACTAAACGGCGTCCTCATTGGAAAAAAAACCACTCATGTCAAAGGTTGTATTATGAAGTGTTAACTGAATAGCTAACTTTATCTTGGTAGCAGTGGACAATGTATTTCAATATTTGGCAGGGTGGAGTGACAGCTAGCTAGAGAAGTGACTGTTTTGGTTAGCTCTACTATCAAAGTAACCAACAAGTAGCTGTGCTGTTAAGTAGCTTCATTTTCAGTGGAAAGAAAGTGCCTAGAGCTGGTAAAACAGTTTAGCAATTAGCCACCTTGACTCATAAACTAACTTTACTTACCAACTTTAACTTGCTTTAGTTGACGTTAGCAGGCTAATGTTAGCGGCTAACTAGCTAGCTAGCTCCTTCATGCAGCTACCTGTTGATAACAAAGCCACTTCAGACCAGACCGAAAACACAGGAATACTCACTCTCTGTTTCTGCGCTGTCCCAGCACTCCTTTTGCTAAATCCAACTGGGAACTGTATTATTTTAATCCACCCACTCGCAGTTTGGGCTTTCTTCTTCAAATGAACAGCTTCACTTAGACAGAGTAGCTAGTTTATCCAGAAACAGCAGACCTCTCCCTCTGTCTGTCTGTCATTTCCAACTCCAGACGGGGGGAGGAGCCATAGTGCCCCGCTCTAGATGAAACAATGATGGTGATTGGATACAGCCACGAAAGGAATTCTCTCTGAGCCAATCAAAGACGTTGCTACAGGTGGTATCAGGCTCAGCTATTTCATTTTATGTTTGTTTTTCATGGACTGGCTTTAATGCAATGTTTTATCGTAGTTTTTTTGTTATGTTTTTTAATATATATATATATATATATATTATTTCTTTTGTCCCCTATTCCCATTTTTTAATATTTTTTTATGCCATATGTTATGCTATGTTGTGTGTGACTACTTTCTAGTCTGTTTTAAGATAAGTACTATATAACTAATGTTATTATTTCTAATAATAATAATATATGTTAACATGACTATTATTCTTATTATTATTGGTGATATAATTCCAAATAAGCTAAAATAATCAATAATTTCCAATTATTAGCAGGAAAAAACAGAAAAAACAGCAGCATCTCATAATGCATAGATCATTCAAGGTTTCAGAAAATCATTTCTGATGAAAGGGATGTTTTACCTGCTTCAACATTACAATATGTACTTCAATACTATGTATGAATGACTTATTTACCCAAAAGGCACATTCATTTCAGAGTATCATGACAGAAAACCATACACTCAGACACTTGAAAATCAACAAAGATATATCTTTCCAGAAAAAATGGGAGAAACAACAGCTGAATTTACCTCAGTATCTTCTGATGTTTACTGTAGGACATGATTATATATACTGTATGTCATTATTTCTTCTTCTTCTTCTTCTTCTTCTTCTTCTTCTTCTTCTTCTTCTTCTTCTTCTTCTTATTATTATTATTATTATTATTATTATTATTGTTATTATTATTATTAATAATAATAATACTAATAATAATACTACTACTACTACTACTAATAATAATAATAATAATTTACTTGGATGAGGAATTTTCCTTGGGGCCTACTCTCAAGGTTGAGAAAGCCTGAAATAAGCTATAAACACTATCCTACTGGGATTTGGTTGTCATTTGTGCAGAAATTAAAATTTTTGTGTCACTACATTTTTGATGGATTTTCAGAAAAAAGGAAAGATATGTTGAACAGATAAAACACTTAAAATACTCAAAGCATATAATAGTAGCAATAAAACAACTATATAGTCATAATAAAGACAATATCAGTCTTTCAAGGGAATAAATGTAGTGAAATAAAAAGGGAAATGAATGTTGTCTTGGGACCAAAAGAGGGTGCTGTTAGAACAGATAGGCGATTTAAACCCTTTTTAAAAATTTCAAAAGCCATGGAAAAACTTGTGTGCTGAATGTACAACAACTAAAAGCCATAGGGAGTTTGCCTTTGTAACACTACATGAAAAAAAAATCTGTCACAACCCCACATTTCTAGCAAGGTGCATGAGTTATATGAGTGAAGTAAACAAAGGCAAATATATTCTGCCATATTTGATGAACAAAAAATAATAAGGAAACACAGAGGCTATAAAAACGTATTCACCCCCCTTGAGTTTTGGCACATTTTCTTGTGCAAAAAAACCCAACAAATTCATAATACATCATTTATTTGGGATGTTTGGCCTAAAATCTATGCAGGACTCTGTTCTAATCAAAGAAATCAAGAAATGTAACAGAAAAATCTAGTTTGCAAAAGTATTCACCCGCTCTACTCACTGGAAAAAAAAAACATGTCATAACATATTATTCATTCTGATAAGTGACATTTTCTATTCAGAATCACTCTAATTTCATATCTTTGGTTCTGGTAGACTTTAGAACAAACGTCCCAAATATATGTATTTTGAACTAATTGTGTCACACAAGAAAATGTGCAAAAAGTCTAGGGTCTTTTTTTTTTATAGCTGCTGTAAATTCTAACATGTTTCATCTTTGTTCTGTGTTGACTAGACTGGCTGAATGTTTCAATTTGTTGAGTTTACAATCTGATAAAAGGGGGAGGCCAGGGTATAAATAGCCTCAGGTCGGCCAGGTAACAGTTTAGACCATCTAATCTCCTCAAATCCATTTGTCAACATCTGTATCTGTCATTAACATAATGTAACTCTTCGCTCGCCTTGTGCCAGGTTGCATTATCCGGCATGGAGGCTTTTCTGCAGATTGTCCTATTTTAGACACAAGGCTTTGACTATCAGTAACTGAGAAGCAGAGGTGGGGACTCAAGTCACATGACCTGGACTCGAGTCACAGTTTTAATTGCGTGAGACTTGATGCATGAAGAGAAGACTTGAGACTTGACTTCCGGTGACTTGGAACTTGACTTTGACAACTTGAAAAGGTTTCTAAAGTCTTGACAAAAGATCTTGAGTATGATGCACTTCAAGTTTTTATCTTATTGAAACAATATTGCATTGAAAAGTCCTAGATATTTTGTATACTGAATTGATACTGGACTCTTGATTTGTTCTGACTTGACTTGGTGTTCTACATTTAGACTTGAGACTTGTGCCTAAACACTTGAGACTGACTTGGGACTCGAGCAAAGTTGACTTGGTCACACCTCTGCTGAGAAGAATTTTTTAGCCCTGGATACTATGTTGAAAACCATAATAAAACAAGACTAGGTTGACCTAGTGCAAGCCGGGCCCTTGATGTCTCGCCTTCTCTTAGCTTTCGCACCCTAGTATAATACGTGTTCTGTACTGCCCTCTGCATTGTAGTGTTATACTATATAAGTGGCACTTTGTACAATTTTGAAGGCCCATTCACATCTAGAACGATAACGATAAAAATAACTATAACAAGATTTAAATCGTAAGTAAATAGAATGTCTGTGTTCACACTACAACTATAACTATAAAAACATCCAAAACGACAACTATAACTATATTGTTGGTTCCATCTCAGAGCGATTTTTTTTTATGTGGAGACAACGATAAAACATTTTCAACCAATCAAAATAAAGTTCTACAAAGGATGGGGTGGGAGAATTCGGTAGCTCACTGCAGTGATGGCGTTGCTTGCTGAGGAACTGATGACAGAAGTCCAGAGGACTTCGGCGCTATTTGACAAAGACCATCGCCTCTAAAAATGTTGAAAAGAAACGTGACATACTGGTCGGGATCGGAAGAGCCATTGGGATAAGCACTAAGGTGTGTTTACTGACTTGGATATATTCGCTAACTAGAGTATTTGCTAGTTATCTTGCTAACTAACAAAATAGCATCATGTCATGGCCAACCTGATCTGTCGAGGGAAAATGCGTTATTATCCTATCTTTTGGCTATGGCTATGACCGGAAGGTAACGAGTAGCCTATTGAAAACCCGTTTAGCCACGGTGAAGTTACAGGTGTTTCTCTCAACATGGAGACTAGCCACTTTGATCCGCAGTAGATGTGGTTTTCAGAGTCACCTACTGGTAAAGAAAAGAACTTGGTGACTTCCATTAGCTCTCATATAAACACAGCACAATAATGTAATGAAAGCGCGTAAAAGAGCATTATTGATTCTGCCAGCTCCTCTCGCTTTTGCTGCAATTCATGAACCCAAATCCTTTGGCTATGTTGTTATTTATGTTCGAGAGCGAGTAAAATAAAAGCACGTCGGTAAAGTAATCATGCTCAATTTTCTCTCTGAATATTCGGCGCAGACGATGTCGTTGTAGTGTAAATGCTTGAGCAACAGTGTGTCATTATAGTTTGCAGTCATCTTTATACCTGTCGCTCTAAGTGTGAATGGGATGTAACAGTGCAAACAACACGATATCACGTATACCACCATAACTGTGTAGGTCTTGACGCCACTTCTCGCGCAACTCTCAACAATGGGTAGTCAGTCAGTCAGTCAGTTAGCTACTTTCACTCTTCTAGGCCGGTCCCATGGGCCCGGCAAAAAAAATGCCATTGAAGCAAAACGGAAGTAACAGCAATCTGAGTACAAAGGGACTTGCTAAACAGAAGGTACAGAATAATCAGGATTATTTTTATTAATTCATCTTCAGTTTCAATATTATCATTACAGAAAAAAACATCCTCTTCATTATATTTATACAGTAGTAGTAGAATGCTGTGTCATTGCTTCATTACAAGTGCTGGTCATAGTTTATAGTCTGTGCAGTGTGACACTGAGTTCAGTCCAGTGTTTAGAATTAAGTCAGTACAAAGGCAGTTTATCAATAACCTGCTTCTTCTTACTCAAATGAATCTATCTGGGTTTGATTGATCCTCCTTGGGCAGGCGCCAGGACGTGCTCTGATGCTGCGTTCACGCCATAATGGATTTATGGGAAATATGAGCTGCCGTTTGGGAAAAAACTTTCACGTCTGCCTCCTACTTAGCATCAAAAATTGCAGAAGTGCGTTAACACAAGCGGTAAACATGGCAGCGTATCCACTGGCGTCAGAAAAATTGTGTTATATTCACACCAATACCATCAATTGTACTTACAAAAAATGAGCAATATCTGCTGCAATTTGTATTGATTTTAAATTCATGGAGAATATTTTGGATGCGGGCGTTCCAGTGAGTCAAACATGTGAATCCTTCCAAATTGCAGCAAAGAAATGTCATCTTGTTCGACATTGTTCGATATGGCGTGAATGCGGCATGAGCCAATGATAGAAAAACGGTGCGTTCGAGGTAACTGGGAAGTTTCTGAAAACAGAGTTAATGAGAAGGTGTTGTCGATACCAGAGCGTGAACTGGGACTTTGAAAACTCCTACTGGGAATATCCTCTACTGACCAGTTCAGCCTCAACTCAGAACTCAGAAACTTCTTCTGTGGTATAAACTTGCTAATGATCGGCTGTCGCATCAAAAACATAAGACATAAATTACATGTTTACCCGGATCAAAAGCCCCGCCCAGGCGCTGCGCTCTGGTCTCTGAATCAAACCTGCCCAAAGAGAAAGACACGCCCCCTTATGGGCATGGAAGTGTAAAAATGAGGAGGAAGGAGGAAGATGAGAAGGAGGGTGAGGAGGCGGGAGGCGGGGTAAGACTGTATCAGCCTATCAGGAGAAGGGTCAAAGTTCGAAACCCCTGACTTGCGCTGCATTCACGTCATATGGGAAAGACGGTAGATATGAGCTTCCGACTTGAAAATTAAGTTCACTTCAGATTTCAGGTGGGAACTTCCACTTCCTGATTTCTGATGTCGCGAACAAGGAAATATCGTAGTCAAGCGTAGGGAACGATATATTCATTTCAAATAAAACAAACAAAATGAACAATTCCCATCACACACACGTCATTTTGTGATCGCAACTCTTAAAATCCCATGGCAGGACAAAACTACTTGCTGGATTTTTGGTTTGTGGTTGATGTTACAATGTTTGGCTTGCTGCAAAACATGAACTCAAATGGATCATCAACAAGCAGATGCACGTCAAATGTGAAAAAGCGGATCAGGAGCAACCGACGTCTATGAAAAACATCAATCGTGGCATCTTTACAGCTTCGAATGCGGTCAAATGCGTGAACACTTCCAAAGTCGTTGCTTTGGACCGTCAAGTCGTTCGCAGTTCTGCCAATATGACCTGAATGCAGCATGAAACCTTTGCCCACGTGGCTTTGTTTGGCACCAACCACATAGACAGGAAGAAACGGGGGAACTACAGGAGCTATGCTGCATCAGTGGAGGTTGGGGACTCATGAATTGCATATGATGCCTCGTAAACTGGTAAACAACTTCAACAAGTTTAACGCTTTAACCGGCAGGACGTTGCAGCCAATCAGCCGCTGATGCTTTAAACTATGTCTTGCAAAACGAACTAAACTAAGATCCGCGCTACCCGGCTTCACCAGGTTTGACGTGTGACTGACCTGTCACCTTTTGTGGTGGGAAAAATAGCAAACATGGCTGTACATGAAACATCAACGGTAGGCCAAATATATCGATCTAAAATCTGATCAAACCACATACATCAAGATAAAACAATTGAATAGTAGTTTGATTTGCAGCCCTGGACCTTATTGGTTCAGGCTTTTTTTGACTTGAACAAGCACCTGAACGCCATCATGGTATAAATGTACCAGTTGTCTAATTTACGAGCACCAGAATGCAACATTAGGTAGGGTTAGACCGATACATATGTTTGCCGATATTGGATATCAGCCAGTCAGCGTCGTTCTGACCACTGAGAGCCAATATGTTTTTTTTTTGTTTTTTTTTATATATCAGATTTCTGACCAGAGAAATCATTCCAGTGTGCTGTGGAAGGATTTTACTCAACAGTCTGCAATGAAACCTGCTTCACACACCTGCCTTAAGGAGCTGCTAACCCTAAAAAAATGTCTTTAGTCTGGCTTTATTGTCCTATGATGTTCTAAATGCTGTTTCAGAGGCTTTTCTCCAACAGGAATAAAATTCTGGGGGAAACACTGAATATTTGTCATTGTTCTGGAATTTTTCAACATGAAAATGGTCATATTTAAAGATAGACATGGTGATGGCGCAAACTATCGGCAGCGTCAATCCAAAAATATCTATAATCGGCCTTCAAATCTCATATTGGTCGAACCCTAATGTTAAGAGTGTTGTAGGAGGTGATATGGTGATACTGCAGGGAGGGGGCTATCAAGGAGTATAACTTCTGTGTCTGGAGGGATGAAGAGACAATAGGAAAGAAGAGGAGGAGAGAGGAGGAAAAAGAAGAAGAAAGGACGGGAGGAGGAGAGTCTCTATGTCTCTATATCTACGAGGGAAAGTGTTAAACACACAAAGCAAATGGAACAGGAGAGAAGAGGGTAGGATTACTACTAAGATGATAATATTCAATCAGAACCATAATAATAATAATAAATAGAATATTAATTAAGAATATTAATAATCATAATAATGATTATCATCAGGATAATAATAATATTACAGAATAAATCTCATATTTTATATAGTTTTTTTTTTTTCACATTTTTCTCCGTTGAAATACAGTGATCTCCTCAGAGCGGACCGATGAGGATTCAGCCTCCGCTGGCTCCGATTGGCTGTTGCATATGACATCACAGCTATTGGCGACCAGGTAGACATGCATCACTTCCTGCCCCCTGCCTGCTTCCTGTCCAGACAGGAAGTCCTGGCACTGCCATGGTAATCGGTAGCAAGTGACATCGTAGTCTAGGAAAAAAAGAAAAAAAAAATCAAGCACAGGTCAAATAGTGAACAAGTTACACTGCTGCAACTGTGTAGAGGGGTAGAAAACGACAGAACAGAAGAGAATAGAATAGAGCAAAAACATGATGAAAATAAAGTAGAATGTAATTTGCTTTATTCACATGGCAGCCATATTTGATTTATGTCATACTGGGCGGGAAACCTTACCCAAAAATGGAAACAGAGGCAAACTCAACCTGACTTTAGACAAAATAATTAAATCTCTAAAAATTATCCTTGGCTATAGCTGGAGAAAGTCCAAATCAAACACTACAGTAACTGGATTAAAGGAATTATCCATGATGTTGATCCATAACGTTAACGCTAATGTTAGAAGTCAGCTACTTCATGTTGTTAACGTAACATTTAACGACAACCCAACTAGGTCTTATTGTGTAAGTTGTAGCCAACAACTAGTTTAACAGTAGCAGTTTTAACCAAGTCACCTACAGTCACCTAACGCTAGCGTTAGCTATCTGACACATGAGCAATTTGACTGTCAAAGAAGCGCCATTAGGGATATAAGCATTATGTTATTTCTATATAGTAAAGATAAAGGCTGTTAATGCTAAATATGAATAAGAATTAGACCAAGTTGTTTTGGAGATGCATCAAACGTTAACAACATGAATTAGCTAACTGCTAGCATTAGCTAACATTATGGATTAACATCATGGAAGTTCCCTTCAATCCAGTTGCTGTACTCTTTGATTTGGACTTTCTCCAGCTCTGCTCAACTCTCCACCATACTGAAGGATCATTTTGGTGTATAAATACAGTTTACATTTGTCTTAACACTGCCTCTTTTTCCAGCCATTTTGCTGTCCTCCATGTAGGGTTTCCCACCCTGACGTACAATAAATATGGCCACTTTGTGAATACAGGTGAATTGAGCAAAACAGAAGACAGAATAACACACCTGCATCATAGTCGTCCGATGACCATGACATCCACAACCTCTCCCTTATGCAACTCCACATACTGCTCTGTTTTAGGAGGCAACATCAGCAGACCGTTGGCGCTACGCATAGACATCAGCCTGCTGGATACCTGGTTACCTGATAGATAGGGAGAGAGAGTGAGAGTTAGCGTGTGTGTGCGTGTGTGTGTGACCGCATGTGTGCGTATACCTGTGCTTTGTGCCCAGGGCAGGGGTTCCTGGTGATGCCAGGTGAGGATACAGCGATGGTACTCTGGTCTGGGATCCAGCTTAACGTCACAGGATAGCTGAAACACACACACACACACACACACTTCAGTAGGGTCAGGACTGAACCCGGGTCCTTTGGTTGAAGTCTCCCTACTTACTACACCACTCTGCTGCCCCTTATTATGCTAAATTAAATAGTGTATCACTAAAACCGAGTAGGTTTGGCATTGTGTATTTGTGTGTGTGTTACCCTAGCTTTAATAATAGTAGGTCTGGGATCCAGAATGCCCTGCATCTTCCTCAGAGCAGGAATCACAAACAGGTTACACGTCACCACTGCCGACACTGGGTTACCTAGAAAACAACACAACAACACTGGGTTACCAAGGCAACCACAAACTGGGTTACTGAGGAAAATCTGAAAACCACTTAGCATACCAGTTAGTATTAATTATCTGGTCCAGGCTGCATAATGCTCAGAATTTCATGGATTTCAACTAGCTCAGTATAATTGTATACTAATTATGTCTCATGGTACACTGATTCAATGCAACCGTACTGCATACCATGCTGCCTGCATATAAATAGTGAATGAATGCTGGATGTTTATTTCTAGAGTGATATGTATTGTCTACTATCTAAGCTATGTCTTGCACTGTCCCCATTTGCACTAAACATGAGGTCCTGTTCTCCCTGAACTATATGTGCCTATGTGCTAGTTAATATCTCCTTGCACTAATTTCACCCAGAAAAATTCTTGTATTTATTGTACTTGGTGAATAAAGTGATTCTGATATTAAAACTACCAACACTGGGGAACCTACTAGATTGCTATAAGAAAGCACATCTATTATCTGGACTAGTTCCCCAAACAACTGGCTTAGCTGGTATTTTCATAGGCCCACTTTGATTACAAATGGAGACAACCAATTCCATGTCCTACGACATCCTGGAGAGATTTATGGAATGATTTTGGTCTAACAGAATATAAATGGGAATTTTCAGAACATTTACTGAATTTGTGCATGTATGAATCATCTGATAGTGATGTCTTCTGGCCTGAGGAAGTGGATTCTGGCTGGTTTAATGGACAGATGTGAATGGCAAATGGAACTGCCACTGGGTTACTTAGGACCTCTTTCCCAATTGACATTAAAATGTGTCCGATGTGATGGGATTGTAATTGAATACAGCAAAAGAACATTAAATCCATGTGTAAATGCACCAAAGATGCATTGAAGATTTGATCACCCAAACCATCTCTGGAGGTGATCAGAGACACATTTGGCCTCATTAACAGCAAAGTGTAAATGCAATGCGTCTCCAATCCACATATACGTACGGATCCAATGAGGAAATGTACTCAAAACTGGCGGATGGGGAACAAGTGAGACAAGGTGTTTAATGTGAATTAGGATATAAATATTACAAAAGGAAGTACGTACACAGCACTCTGTAGATGCGTTTTAAGGTCAGGTGTAAATGTAATCCAGCTACATCAGATCTAGACACAATCTGAATACGAGACTTATGTTTTTGCCAGGTGAAATGGAGGCCATAGAAGGTCTGACTAGTTCTCTCAAAATTCACAGCTGTCATCTCTTCTGGCACTAACTTACCTCTTATTCAACGTGATAAGGCAATAAAATAATATAAACAAAAGGCGGAGAAGAGAGTGGGAGGAAGCGGAGGAAGAACAAGAGGAGGAGAAGGGAGTAGACCTGTAGGCCTTCACCACACCCACACATGCAATACACTACCACAAGAGGAGCCTTCAGTTTAGTGAACACAGTAGTAATGCTGGATTCACACTGTGACGGTATGCAGTAGATGGCAAACTGGATGTTCATTGTTTTCAACTGGAAACTCCTGGTAAAAACCACCAACACTATTAGAAAGTGCCACCTACAGCAACTGCAGACCAAAGCTAGCAATAAAAGTTGAATTTCCCAGATGTTCATCGTTTTCAAAAGGAGAATGATGGTGAACTCCACCGACACTGGTGGAAAGTGCCACCTACTGAGCCAGCAGACCGAACTTGGTGGCAAAAGTTGAAGCTTCCTGACTTTTGCCTTTTACCACAGCGGTAAAGTTTTACACCACATACATTTGTGCACATGGTCTTGTCTCTTCCTCCAATGAGAATAAAAGTAGTGAAGAAGCAAGAACTTTCTTCTTCTGGCTGTCCATTTTGGAGTTCAGAAAAGCTTTCTCCAAGAGAACAAGATGTACCACCAACATTTTGGTGTGGCTGAGATATTAAAATTCATTAGGAATCATTATTTACATTAGGAATCATATGAATCATTTGCCCAAAATATAGCCTATACTTTTAAAAACTAAAAATGAACTGTCACACAATACCACTTAACAGTTCAGTTTCTATTGTATCAATGCACATCTTATGGTCAAACTTCTTGTTTGATCAAAGTCACCTTGGCATTGAGAAGGCAGTTTGCCGTTGTGGTTGACTGACATGCCATAATGCCGACCGGTTTGGCTTTTTTTCGACCACAATATGAACACAGCATTAGATGGGTTCTGAATAAGTAGGTAGCTGTAGAGCTGAATGAGGGCCAGGGGTCAGGTCATTATGAAGGTTGACGAGGGCTAGGACCAGGACCAGGACCAGGACCAGGACCCGGGCTAGGGCAAACAAGAATGCGTCATATTCCAGGTTACATTCAGGATGGGGGTCAAGATGTTGTCATTTGGAATCATCAAGGGATCAACTGAAGGTGATCTGGAGGCTTGATCTAGCTAGGCACAGCGAGGAGAGATTGGGGTTAGAGGACAGTTTAGGGTCATTCAGGGTTTGAGGATATGACCAAGTTCTTATAGGTAGAGTAAGGAGGGATTTGTGGGGCTAGAGGTCAATTAGGGATCATTTGGGGTGTGGGGTAAGAGGTCATTTAGGGGTTGTTTGGGGTTTAAGGTTAGGACCTACTTTGTCTAGGTGGAGTGAGGAGAGATTTTTGGGGTTGGAGGTCATTTGGGGTTCGGGGTTAGGACTTACTTCCTCTAGGCTGAGTTAAGAAAAATGTATGGGGTTAAGGGTAAATTACACTTTTGCGTCGAATTGCCGCTGTAGCTACAACGTAGGTGCCTACGGCGGTGAAAGCATTTATGGTTCTGCATAGTGGAAACGCCGTAGCAGTGTTTACATTCTCTGAAACTCATGTTCTGGATATTTGTCGCCACAAATTCAGTGACATCTGGTATCTTATAATTCACAGATGAGTTGTCCTACAAATGAACATATTTGCAAACTTCCAGTCTGTCTTCGATCTGCTCAATTGTCTTTGCTATGGGTGGACATCAATCAGATACAGGCAGGAGGAAATATGAAGCGGGCCAGTCACAGTTCTTGCAGTCTTGTGTCACTCTACGCGTAGTCACATTTTTGGAGAGGTGCACATAAGCTACGGTGGTAGCCTCTGTGGGCTACACTGTACCTATGGTGTAGCTACGGGGTAGGTTCAACGTAGAACCATAAATTACCCTTTAGAGGTAAGTTAGGGGTCATTTGGGGTTTGAAGTTAGGACCTACTTGCTACAGGTGGAGTGAGGATGTGGATTTATGAGATTAGAGGTCATTTATGGATCATTTGGGTTGTGGGGTAAGAGGTTATTTAGGGGTCATTTGGGGGTTCGAGGTTGGAACCAACTACCTCTAGGCGGAGTGAGGAGATATTAGTGGAGTTAGATGTCTTTGGGGTTGTGGGGTAACAGATGATTTAGGGGCTGTTTGGGGTTTTGGGTTTGAGGCTAACACCTACTTCCTTGAGACTGACTGGAGGGATTTGTGGGGTTAGAGGCTCCTCCTTTAGGAGGAGTCAGGAAGGATTTATAGGATTAGAGGTAATTTAGGGGTCATTTGTGGTGTGGGGTAAGAGGTCATTTAGGGGTCAAGGTTAGGATCTACTTCCACTAAGCAGAATGAGGAGGGATCTGTGCGGTTAGAGGTCATTTAGGGGTAATTTTGGGTTCGGTTTTAGGACCTACTTCCTCTAGGCGGAGGGGGTAGTGGCTGTTTGACCTCGGTGTCACTCAGGGTTACGGCCTCCAGCAGAGAGGGCCCAGTCTCTCTGAAGCTGAAGTTTCCTTTAATAACAATAGGAATACATACACAGCACTGGAGCGAACACCACCAAGGACCAGGACTAAGGCCAAAGGACACACTAGAAGCATCCTTTAAAGAGTAACTAAACCCCAAACCCAAATCTGTGTAAAGCCTGACATCTAATGGTAAGAAATTGCCATCTGCTATATATTTTGGTGCCAGGTGAAGTCACCACCTATTGTGCTCTATAGAAGGTGACATCGCCTGGCACCAAAGATCAGCGAATAGCAGATGGCAATTTTTTTTACCATTAGATGTCAGGCTTTACACAGATTTGGGTTTGGGGTTTAGTTACTCTTTAAAGGGAGACCAAACACAGAGACTACTTTTCAGGTTGGACTGACATGTACTGGTTAAAAAAGCATGCTATTGCAATTGCAATCTGCTATTGGCTGATCTTGGTTGCTATTGGCTGATCCATGACAATCCCATGACAAAACAGGTAACCTACATCACAGGCATGCTTTTAACCAGTAGATGTCTGTCCAATTTGAAAAGTAGTCTCTGTGTTTGGTTCCCCTTTAAATAACCATGACAACATTGCAGACATCTAGTACTTAATACAGGAGTGGAGCTGCAACACAGTCATTTCAACACCACAACAGTCAAGGACTGCTGGACTGCAGTGGTAGTTAGATGAGTCTGCACAGTATAGACTAGGGTTCGACCGATATGGGCTTTTGAAGGCTGATATCGATATGAAGCTGCCAATACCCTATATTTTGTCCATCTTAAAATCTTCTTGCCAATTATTAAGTATTCAGTGTGTCCCCCAGAATTGTATTCTTGTCAGGGTGGAAAAGCCTCCGAAACAGCATTTAGACCATCGTGGAAAACTAAAACCCAACTAAAATTGAAATCCATACACTCTTTTGGGTGGGTTAGTAGCTCCTAAAACAATAATTCTGGGGTGTCCTGGTGGCTCAGTGGTCTAAAGCGCATACCATGTAACTGTGATATCCTGGGTTCGAATGCAGCCTTTGTCACATGTCAACCTCCCCCTTTCTCTGTCCCCAATCTTTCCTGTCTCTCTTCACTATACACTATCCAATAAAGGAAAAAAATGCCAAAAAATACTATTAAAAAAAGTATTATTCCAGCCGTTTTTGACCCTGGACCCTTTTTTCCCATTATTCTTCATCATGCTAATCGATTCTAACCAAAATCTTGTCAATTGCTTCACTACAGAGCTACTTGCATCTCGCATATCTCAGGGTGCGTGGCTCTCCAATAGAGAGTGAGCAACAATATGTTGAAAAGACATGCATTGGGTGCTTTTGAGAGTGGATTTATGTATTGTCCATTGGCCCATTAGAACTGTATTAGAGAGCTGCGCATCCAGGCAAGCAAGGCACATGCAATTGATGAGATTTTGTTCAGAATCGATCAGTATGATGGAAAATGATGGGAAAATAGTGTCCTGGTTGAAAATGACCGGAATGTTCCTTAAAGGCAGAGCGAGGCAGGTTTCACTGCAGGTTTTATGGACTGCCACCACTGAAGCTGGTGTAATAAAAAAAAGAGGAACGTCCATCATATCCGAGGTGGACGCAACTGACTGGGCGATATCAGATTTTTTTAATAAATATTGGTCCAATATATCGGCAAGCGAATATATCGGTCTAACCCTACTATAAGCAGGCCAGATACAGCTAGGACGAGGACAGCTAGGGCATGCACAAACTAGACAGGGGCTAACGCTACATGGGATCCAGGAAAAAAAACAGGAATGGCCTGGGGCAAGCCAATAGATACACTAGGTAAGCTACACTGAATACAATAGTAGGTCACTAGGACAAGGCCACGGGGTCAGAGATGGTCCAGAGGATCGGACAACTGGGAAAGATACAAAGTGTAGACCAGGACAGACCAATATATTAGCTAAACCACAATGGGTAGGAGACTGGGCAGGCTAAATCAGACTGGGACCAGGGCCGGGAAACCTGGGTTAGAGAATCAAGGCTGGCTGAGGAACACACACATACACGCACACACACACACACACACAAACACACAAGCATACATGCATGCATGCATGCACGCACTCACACACACTTATTCCAGACACAAATACAGTACCTGGCAGAGCGAAGATGAGTTTCCGTGCTCCGTCAATGTCTACTGTGGCAAAGGTAGTAGGAAGACTGAGAGACAGAAACAGAGAGTTCATTATTTTCCAGTAGTAGTAGTAGTAGTAGTAGTAGTAGTAGTAGTAGTAGTATCAGTGGTAGTAATCACATTAGTAATAGTAGTATCCTAGTAGTAGTTGTAGTAGTAGTATCAGTTGGATAGTTGTGGCAGTAGTATCAGTAGTAGTAGTATCAGTAGTAGTAGTAGCAGTAGTAGTAGTAGTTGTAATAGTAGCAGTAGTAGTAGTAGTAGTAGTAGTAGCAGTAGTAGTAGTAGCAGTAGTAGTACCAGTAGTAGCAAGATTAGTAGTTGTAGTAACAGTAGTAGTATTAGTGGTAACAGAAGTAATATAAGTAGCAGTAGTAGGCTAGTAGCAGTATAGACAAGGTAGCAGTTCAGCTCATTTTCCCCATTGCTCATTAAGAAAATTAGTTTGGCGATACAAAGTGCCCCCCCCCCATTCCCTCATCTCACCCCGGCTTCATGAAGACTCGTCCAAAGTGGATCTGAGCATGAAGGTCAATATCCAGCACCTGCTTCAGGTAGTCCTGATAGAGACACAAGACACAGAGACAGACAGATAAACAATGATAAATGTAGCTAACGTTAGGTGATTAATGCAGTTACACTTTGACATTTTGGACTCTAGTCTGTCATTTGTCTTCCAGGGATTCATTATGCTGCATTCACATGGATGAGAATAACCGCAGGAATGACGTGGACAAAAACACTGACTTCAAAGTGTGCGCGCATTTGAACTCGTTTGAAGCCGTCAAGACGCCATGATTGAAGTGTTTCATAGACGTTGATTGCTCCTGAAAGCCGCGGTAGGTAAGTTTTTGCATTTGTGCTTAAAATCCCAGTAAATAAACGTTTTCCCTCACATTGTGAGAAGTTCCTGGTTAAGAAAAAAAATAACAGAATACCTACACAAAATGTCATGGAATTCTTTGGTTGGTTAGTGGTGATGGGTCATAGGTCAAAGGTCAGAGGTTACCTTCTCTCCCATGGACACGCCCCCTGAGGTGATGATGACATCGGCACGACTGATTCCCTCATGGAGAGCTGACAGCAGGTCATCAGGGCTGAAAACACAATCACAATAATAATAATACACTTATTATTAATTGCCTAGTCTAATATTCAGATAATATTCCTCTAAAATGTGGAAGTCAATGAAGAAATGTCTGACTCTGTACTTTTATTGAAGGAGTTAATTTTTTCTAAGTAAAATTGACTTTCCACACTGTGCTCCAAACTCCCATTAAATGTACTGATAGGACTAGGTACGAGACTTCAGAGCAAGAAAGGTAAAATTAGAGTAAGTCTGAAGAGAAAATGTTTTAAAATGTCTCACTATTATGGGGGTGAAAAAAATTTCTTGAATTTCCACTTAAAAAAGAAAAAGCACTTTGTGTGGATTTTAGAGCAAAAAATCCCAAATTCATAGTATTCTGTTCCATATTGGAAGGAAATGCATGTGACATCATGGGAATACTATGAATAATTTTGAAGCACCAGTCAAAAAGTCAATGGGGGTTTTTCACTGGGAAGCAACTTGTTCCTACTTGTCTCCGACGATGCCCAGGTTGATGGTGGGGTATCCATGTTCCTGGATGGTGGCCAGCAGAGTGGAGCGGTTGGAGTCTCTGATCTTTCCTGGGTGGAGGTCATCCTCTGGATTCAACAGCTACACACACACACACACACAAAGGAATTCAATTGGCAGCCTAACGCAGCGACAGACCAAAAGCTTTCTGACCTTTTCCGACCGTATAAAAACATGTGTGTGTATAGAAATAAAACAATGTGTATTCGCATATGTGTCTGTGTGTGTACCTCGTTGCCAGTGGACATGACGGCCACCACAGGGAACTTGTGGACGCTGACCTCAGTCACTCCTACTGTAGCCAGCAGGCCAATCTCTGATGGGCCCATATGGGTTCCCTTGGCCAACACACACTCCCCTCGCCTAATGTCATGACCTATTGGCCTGTGCACATAGACAAAGATAAACACACTATTTAGTAGTGGTTTTCCATCCCAACTAGATTGCACTAAGCGGCCAATCAGCTTCCTTAGTCTACGTACAATCCACCATTGAATGAATCTTATTTTTCAGGGCTGCTATGTGCTTTCAAAACTCTTGTTCAAAAATCTCTCTATTATAGTATTGTAATAAAAATAAATAAATAAATTAAAAAAACAATATGTGAAATGACAGTACGTAATTTTAATCACATTAAATGTGTAGTCACGTGTATATTGGGACTTAACAATATTTGTTTGAGACTTTTTGTTTGAGGCAATTTCCAAACTTTTCAAGACATGGAAATAATCAAATTTATTTTCTATATGTTTCCAGAGCTGTGTATGACAGGGTTAGACCGATATATTGGTTTACCAATATACTGGGCCAATATTGGCATTTATAATTAAAAATCAGAGATTGGCCAGTCAGTATGGTCCACCTCTGATATGATGGAGGTTCCTCCCTGACCACAGCTACAGAAAGAAAGTTGATAAAATCTGTGATAACATTTTACTTCCTTCACATATTATGTTTAATAATATAATTACAATAAAAAAACAATAAAATGTAATTTTTTTGCACAGCTTATTTATTCAATTAATTACTCAATTATGTTTTTTTGTAAATTAAATATCATTTAAAGGCAGTACTGTGTCCCAGAATTTCTCTACCATTGAATAGGTGTGGTGGGTCACCCTGCCTTGAAGAGCTGCTAACCCTAAAAGAATCTCATTAGTGTGGGTTTCAATCAAGAGTTTCGCATGATGGTCTAAATGCTGTGTCAGAGGCTTTTCCACTCTGACAAGAATACAATTCTGGGGGCAAGCACGGAATACTTGAATACTGAATCCTAATGTATGAGCCATGTGTTGGAGTGTTATTTCTACACTGTGGTTGTTGTTGGTCTTACCTGATGTCCTGTCCGGGCCGAGCCTGCACCATGATCCTCACCTCCAACTCCTCTGTGCCCTGAAACACTCCAGACGGTCAATACCACACACCGCTACAAGCCTATGGGAAACATGGTGCCCCCCACCCCCAACAATGAAGCAGTGCCACCTTTAGGGCAATCAGTACACTTGATTGTGTCCTAGGTAGCATCCTAGGTAGTGTACTTACATCTTCAGACTCCCTCAGTAGCTCAGTATCTTCTACTTGGACCACAGCGTCGGCTCCGCAGGGGATCGGAGCCCCGGTTGTCACCCTCATCACCTGACCTGGCATCACGGTATGGCTGGGCTGCACGCACACACAGTTTATTTTTTCAGAACTGCCAGAACAACGAATTTCCATAACGGTGCTCCATTGCTTCCATTTTCGGTGCTCATAGTACCAAGCATATATCGTAGTTAGTACTAGTATTAACACTGTTGACACCAATACTAGTACTACTGGTAGTGAAAGATGTAGCTTTAGTAGTAGCACTAGCATTGCTACATTGCTAGTAGCAATAGTAACAGCATTACTAGTAGTGGTAGTAATAGTATTACTTGTTGTGGTAGCAGTAGTATTGCAAGTAGTGGTAGTAGTAGTATTATTACTAGCAGTGGTAGTAATAGTACTACTAGTAGTAGTGTTACTTGTAGTATTACTAGTAGTGGCAGTAGTAGTATTAGTAGTAGTGGTGGTGGTATTAGCATTACTCATAATGCTACAAGTAGTGGTAGGAGTAGTATTACTCGTAGTGACAGTATTACTAGTAGTGGTAGTAGTAGTATTACCATACTAGTATTAGTAGTGTTTCATGTAGTATTATTAGTAGTGGCAGTAGTAGTATTGCAAGTAGTGGTAGTAGTAGTAGTATGACTAGTAGTGGTAGTAATAGTAGTACTAGTAGTAGTATTACTCATAGTATTACTAGTAGTGGCAGTAATAGTATTACTAGTAGTGGTGGTATTAGTATTACTCATAGTGCTACAAATAGTGGTAGTAGTATTACTAGTAATGGCAGTATTGCTAGTAGTGGTGGTATTAGTATTACTCATAGTGCGAAAAAATAGTGGTAGTAGTATTACTAGTAGTGGCAGTATTGCTAGTAGTGCTAGTAATAGTATTATTAGAAATGGTAGTTGCCATATTACTGCAAGTGGTAATAGTGTCAGTTCTAGTAGTATTAGATAGTATAATTCTATATTCTATAGTAGTATTACTGTAATAGAGCTGACCTGTTGTCCAGCCTGTGATTCTCCCATGATGAAGCGATCTCCTGGGCCATCAGCAGCTACAGGTTCACAATGATGTTAATCATGTTCATCAAACAAATTAGACCACTTCTACTGTTTTTAAGAGGTAAGGGACAGCTAAGTGGAAAGTTCAATATACTGTCTGTAGGATTTCCTCTTTAATACATTCAGTGGTAACAAGTAGATAAACAGAAATGAATATATAGATAGATGTTAGCTATGACTGATAACTTTGCACTGTTCATAGACACAAAGGAAGACTAGTAGCAACTCTGTCTCTGATGTAACGTTTACCTGGTGTTGTATACTCTCAGATAATATTAGATATTCTCACCTCGTACAGCATAGCCATCTTTGACGGAGGCGGGGAATGGAGGGAGGTTGTCTTTGGCGTAGATGTCCTGAGCGAGCACTCGACCCATACCGTCTAGACACAGACCAGTCCAACCAGTTCCATTTACTGGTCAACAGATTTCAACAACTAACACTCCAACCGTACCATCACATAGATACAACAGAGACAGTGATAATGCTTGTGTTTGTGTGTGTAGTTACTTCCAATACAGTCATGAAGGTGTGTGTGTGTGTTGCTCACTTCAAAGTCAAATGAGAGATACACACACACGCACACGCCCACACACCTAAATACTCACCTCTGTAGTTGACGACTTCGGTCCCCAGAATAGGCGTCATCTCCAGAACAGTGATGAAGGCTTTGTCCATTGACGTCAACGGGAAAGGAGACATGCGATGGCGACGCGCCACTTTACTGATGTCCACTGCACTGTGGCCTGCGCACACGCACACGCACACACACACATGCATGTGCAGAAACACAGTGAGAGAGAGAGAGAGTGTGTGAGGGAATGGCCGATGTGCTGCTTTCATAATACCATAAAGATTCTAAATTGTCCACAGTGATGCAAGTTGTTATTGCGAGGCTGGCATGTTAATCAGACACACACGTATGCACGCACACACACACACACACACACACACACACCAGACTTACTGGCTCTCAGAATGTTCTCATTACTGCCACATCGTGACTGAACCTGCAGAGAGACAGAGATATTCTATATTTGGTCGTTGTTTGATGCAAATATATGTAAAAGGGGTGATATTAAATACCATGCATCTTTACTACAGGGCATCTTGACAGGCATCACAATGATAGAACAAGAAAAGGGTTTTCATGTTGATGAATCTATAAATAGCCAATGTCCAATAAATGGGACATGGAAACATAAATTACATAAATTCCAGCGGGGAGATTCAAAACAAATACACCAGCAGCCCAGTGTATAATTCCCTGTCATGGGTATATATGGATCTAATTGCACAGAATAACACTGGGTTAAGTCCAAAATAATGAAATATGCAATCATTACATGGGTTAGACTGATATATCAGGCCAATATTGGCCTGTTATTAAATATCAGTATCATTAAATCAAATTATATCATCCAGTCAGTGTCATCCTACATCTGTCAAACCTTCATCTGCATGTCCAACTCTCAAACACTTAGTAGAAACTCTATAACACAGCCAATATGCTCCATATATATATTCCACTTAGTTTTAACATGGGGGTTATTTGGCACTTGACCGCCATGAATGAGATATAAACTACTCACCAAGATCGGATGCAGCTGGGACGAGTTTGTAGCGATTGTAGTGTCTGAATGAGGCCACGAAAGTGAAAACTTACATTTAACACGTTTGTGAACAGATTCAACAACATATCCTGCTTTTAAGACAATCAAGTAGTCATTGGTCAGTCGTCATTTTGCATTTCTATTCTTGGTTTACACTAAAATTAGTATTTAAAAATAAAGGTAGTTCCGGTCTCCCAAACAGGAACTATCTCTCCTAAATGGTATCCCTCCGCTATGTTCTCTTCTATCAATAAAAATGCTATTTGGCAAAATTATGTTCTAAAACATTGGACCCACAGTCCATTGAAAATCACAGTAGCGGGATCTGTTGTTGAATCTGTTCACCAACGTGTTCAGTGTGAGTTTTCAGGCTATTTTTGTGGCCTCATTCAAATGAATGGGAAGTAAAAAGTAAAAAGAAGTAAAAATCTGAATGCTACAAACTCGTCCAGCTGCATCCGATCTTGGTCAGTAGACCAAGATCTGGATTTCATGGCGGTCAAGAGCCGAATAACCCCCATGTTAAAACTAAGTGGAATATTGCTTTAACTATTGCTACTTTCTCCATTTTCAACCCAGAGTAACAACAATTACCAACATTTGTACTGCTACTTTCTCTATTTTCATTCTGATTGTTGTTCATATAGTAACCTAACAACTGTCTACATAGCAACAAGCGGTCACTTTCCATTGACTTTAATGTAAAAAATGCGCTTGCTGTTTGAAAAAAAGAGGAATAGTATGAACATGACCTTAATGTTTTTAACTGGGAGCTGCATTAGAGTATGATGATTCTGCATTAACATGTGGTGAGGAGGCTGAAGGTGTGTGTTTGTGTGTATGTGTGTGTGTGTGTGTGTGTGTGTGTGTGTGTGTGTGTGTGTGTGTGTGTGTACCTTGGGTGTCGGGCAGGAGGCGGTGGAAAGGCGGGAGGTAGCCTGTGTTGCCCGCGGTGACTCGGAGGGGGTGGAGCTTAAAGAGGCCGAATCCCGAGGGAGCACCTGAACACCTCGAGAGATGATCGAGTCTGGGATCTATACACACACACACACACACACACACACACACACTTAACGCTAGCTTAAGAAACATGTAGGACTTTCTCCTGTTGTATTGCAGTCAACTAAAGCTGGGGATGCGCTATATGGCTGAACAGAATGTGAAAAGACACATTGACGGAGGGAGACTGAGAGGGCATGATGCTGAACAATTCATTTTTCTAGATAGTTCAGGGTCACACAATAATGTAAAGACGTGTTTCCTAATTTACTTAATTTAGTAAACAAATACTTCAACCTGATACTTCAGACTGATCAAACTACTCCGATGAAAATATGTAAAAAATACACTGACACCAATACAGTCAGCCATCACAACAACTACCAACTGCTGCTTTCTACCACTATAATACCACAATATTTCCATTAAGCACATGGTCCATTGCTTTACCAATGTTCAACAGTGTGTGACTGACAGATGTGGCTAACAATGACGTGATATGATCAAGACGGAAGTGACCAATGACAGGAGAGGAGGGGTGTGTGTGTGTCTCACCTGGTTGTCATGGCTACTGAAGCAGGTGAAATGAGTGGGGGGGGCGGGTGTGGTGCCGGGCAGGTAGGGACTCCCCTTAGCCATGACCGTAGCATGACTTGTCTGATGGACACACACACATACACATGTCCACATAGACAGGCAGGTGAATGAGATGAAATGGACCGTTACAAAAGTTGATATTTTGAGTGATGTTCCACCAGGTATTAAAATTCAATTCAATTCAAATGTCTTAGATGGAGTTCAGTGTGATGTTCTCTCTATACAAGAATGAACATCACATATTATGGCTAATAGCGTACCCTGCCATGGTATAGGGAACTCACTTCCCCTCAAGATTTCCCAAGAAATTGGTTCAAACCAAACCCCTTAATTTTTATCCCTGAAATGTCCTTAATTTCTCCATTACATAAACATTAATTATCCATTAAAAAAACATAGGTTTAAAAAAGTAAGGTTAGTGCATGGGTTTTACGGGGATCTATTCATGGGTTGATTCATGGGGGCACTAGTAATTATTGTATTATTAAGTAATAACAAATAAAGTAATAAGTAATAATGGTGGTTCATAGCAAAATTTTGTAACTCAGCACCTATCCTCAGCTTGACATCGCCTAGTGATATTTTTATGTAAAGTGAAAAAGACGGTATAGGACAAAATTAACTCCTTTAATGTCCTGCTGTCTCTTGTTAAATTGTAATTACTTTTTAACTACTAATATGTGTTTCTTATTATGAGTATTATAGCAGCCTATTCATAGTATTCCCATGATGTCACATGCATTTCCTACCAATATGGCGCTTTACAATACACACAGCTCATTTGCTGTGTTTGTCATTTGATTGTAATCACCTGTTAATTTATTACAATCACCTGTTATTTTCCTACCAAGATGGCTTTGTGGTGATGTAACAGAATACGATGAATAGCATTTTAGCAGCCTAGTATCATAGTCTATAGAACTTTAGTTGTCTATAGTACAGTAGCCTGCTACTGCAATGACCCAGTTTCTCCACGGGGATCATTAAAGTCTAATCCACAGAACTTGAATGGATTCCCATTCAAATCAACGACGGTTGAAGCGGCAGCCATTTTCATGTGTACCTTTGGGCTAGATTCTGTATGAACCGACTTGCGGCAAGTTGCTGAGCTGAGAGGTTTTACAGCAAGAACCAAATCAGCTTCTCTGTCTCCTTGCTGTCATGGATTGCTAACATGCTAATGTTGACAAGAGCTAGAGAGAGAAGTAGTCTTTGATAAAGCTACGTTAGCCTCATCGCTAACGTTAGCTTTCAGTTTGCTAACAGACTCATCTGCTCAGTTCTCAAGCAAGAGTGACAGACTTTAAGGCCTTAATGCCCAGACTTGTGTTGTCACCATAGCAATTAACCCTTGAAATTCCATAATCGCCATTTTATGCTGTACTAGCCAAATTACCACAGACCGTCCTGTCCATTCAATTTCTGTGGTTCAATCTATCTTGTTTCATATGGGAGGAATTCTCTGACAATGACACCCTGATTTTTAGTCCAGTATCATTCTGATGTCCCTGGCCATAACCCGGTTACCTTGGCGGCGATGGCGGCAGCAGTGATGTGGGAGGAGCCATGCTGGTGATGGTGGTGGTTGTGGGCGTGTCGAGCTCTCCTCCTCTCCTCCTCCTCCTCGTCCTCCTCTTCCTCGCACTGCGTGCCGCGCTCCATGGTATGCGTGTTGGAGAGCGTGTTGCCGTGTGTGTTGGCCAGCAGAGGGGGAGGAGAGGGCAGCTGCTCCAGGGCCGAGTGTGTGGATTTAACCCTGACCGCCGCCTCGCGCAGCAGGTCGATGGCATGGGGCAGAGCGGGCAGGATGAACTGAAAACACTCCTGGGTAAACAAGACAGCACACACACAAATAAAGCAACATTTCAACTTTTCAGCAACTTCCATGAGCTGCTGAAGACGCGTGAAAACAAGGCACCAGTAAACACTCAAACAGTTAAACACAAATGACATAGTCCCCCCAAATCAGTAACAAATACATTACTTTGCTTTGAGTTTCAGCAAAATCCAATCAGTGGTGTTTTTTTTTTTTCTTGATTCATGTTTTTATTTACTGCTTACATTTATATTCACTTTACAAAGCATTTTGTAACTGTTTTGATAAGTGCTCTGTAAATAAAGGTTATTGTATCAATTAGAGCTAGAAACCATCAGTAATGGGATGATATGTCTGCTAATTATTGATATTTACATCACTGATATTTGCCAAAACAGTGAAATCCAAGGGGTGGGACGATATATTGAAAATCAATATATCGCAATACAAAAATGTGACAATACGTATCGTGGGGCAAATTAATCGCAATATGAGCTGCATTTTATTCTGCTGTAGTAATCACAAATGAGACGGCTTGCCCATCACACATTTACAAGCTCTCCATCCAAATTAGATTATTTGCACTTTGTAATGACATTTTTAAATCGTATCGTGACATAAGCATATCATCCCATCCCTTGTACAGAGTACAGTAGAGTACAGTAGAATCCTGGAGTCCTACCTGAGAGCCCTTCTTGCTCCCTGGCAGGTTGATGATCAGAGTTTTACCACGGATACCACACACTGGCCTGGATAGAATTAAACAGATTAGAGCAGAGTAGGACACCACACACTAGTCTGGTTAGAATAAAACAGATTAGAGCAGAGTAGGATACCACACACTAGTCTGGTTAGAATTAAACAGATTAGAGCAGAGTAGGATACCACACACTAGTCTGGTTAGAATAAAACAGACACCTAATAGAGTGACATTAGGAAGAGAACAGAATAAGTCTTTACCTGGACAGCATGCCTAGCGGTGTAACGTTGAGCGATCCCATCAGCATGGCCAGAGCCATTCCTGGAGCCTCTCTCTCTATCACCTCTCTGGTGGCCTGCAACAGAAACACCGGGACTGGTCTGCTTGAGGGTTTGAAACCCTTATTTGCCCCAAAGAAGTTTGGCCAAGCACACTTGTTCTTCACATCGCCATGGCCAACATTTCCACCTGGCAGCTGCCCTGTATCACCGCAGTTCTTCGACAGCAGTTGTTACAAGAGGGAAGTGTATTACCCATTCACTTTCCTCACAAGCCTGCATCTCCAAACTAGGCTCAGATCACAGTTATAACAGTTTTGCGATTTGTGTTTGGTTTTTTTTTGTTTTTATTTTCAAATTGAAGTCCAATTTTTGTGTAGTTTCAGTTAGTTTTCAGACAGGGTTTGCTTGATTGTTTTCTATTTTTCAGAAATAAATAGAAAGTTTGGTTTCAGTTTTTATTTCATTTAATTTCAGTTCAAGTTGTAGCATTTTGACTGTCGTGGATAAGGAAAATGTGTCCTGAATTGCTGTTCTTGTGCCCAATGTTAAAAAAGGAAAGACATGTGGAGAACGTAATTGTGGCCAAAATGACTAGGCGCACTTAAGTTTCACGGAAGCTCGTGCACCACCTGAAATTTGAAATACAAACGGCGCCGCAGCACCTCCATCCAGGATTGGCTGAACATTGAGAAACTGGAACTGGCCAATTCTGGCAGGCTTATTTTTTCTTGTTGGGGGATGTGGAGAGTGAATTTTCCTACAGCGCCACACAAGTACAGGAGCTTTCAGGCATGCGGTCATCATGAGAAGCATGAATGCCAAGGTACGCATCTAGCTACACAGACAGCATGAACCAAGCCTTTTTAAATGGTAGCTGTCTGCTATACGTCACTCTTTATTTGGCCAAAACGACTAGACTGGAAGTTCCGTTTGAATATTTTTATTTGATTTCAGTTCGTTTTGTAGTCAGCGGTTAGATGTGTGCGTACCTCAGGTGTGACGTCTCGTGGCGCAAAGCCAGTTCCTCCAGTGGTGAGGATGAGATTCAGCTCCTGCTCATCACACCAGTCCAACAGAGTTTCCTGTACGTATGTAGGCACACACACACACACACACACACACACACACACACACACACACACACACAAGTTAACAACAAATTAGACCATACATCCTATTTGCCAGGAATACTATGGGACAGTCTGGGAGGTCTGAAACGCTATTGGATAGCATAAGCGGAGGACACACTTTAACTCCATTTCTAGCCACGATTTGGCATCACGGCTGATTTTCCAGATCGGAACAATTTGTTGCTAGCTTGTGTCAGTCATACAGATGATCTTGTAGTGTGTGAGGGTGCAGGATATTAATCTTTTGCCCCCAGATCCAGTCAGGACCATCAACATCATCTGAAAAAACAAGCCTGACAAAGCTAGATGCGAAACGCGTTGCTCACTCTAATGCTTTTGAAAAATGAATTAAAAAAAATGACTGATACTTGTCTGTCTGATACTGCCCCGTTTTTTAATTAGCTCAAACATGCTTGATTTTTACAACTGATCTTGGTCTTGAAATCCTCCTGTAGTGTGAGCTGGTCAACCACTCAAATCTGAATGGAGACGGGCGATAGCCAATGAGTGCTGAACGCCAGAGAAGAAAAAAGTACAAGAATGAGGAAATAAAATGACCCAACTCAGTGTTTCAGTGAGATCAGTTTCAGTTCCCTAAATCCAACTGGTCATCATGTGTTTGTTCCCTAAATCCAACTGGTCGTCAAGTGTGTGTTCCCCAAATCCAACTGGTCCTCAAGCGTGTGTTCCCTAGATTCAACTGGTCATCAAGCGTGTGTTCCCCAAATCCAACTGGTCATCAAGTGTGTGTTCCCCAAATCCAACTGGTCGTCAAATGTGTCGTCAAGTGTGTGTTCCCCAAATCCTACTGGTCATCAAGTGTGTGTTCCCCAAATCCAACTGGTCGTCAAGTGTGTGTTCCCTAAACCCACCTTCATCAAGTGTGTGTTCCCTAAATCCAACTGGTCATCAAGTGTGTATTCCTCTTCGACACAAGATGCCAGTGCTTAAGTGTGTGATGTCCTTTCACATTCTGTTAAGTCTTGTAGTGTGTCCCCAGCTTTACATTAAACCCCCAGACTGTGAGCGATAGGGTGGCCATCCGTCCGGTTTTAGGTCGGACAGTCCGGTTTTGAAATACCGTGTCCGTTTACCGGCGCAGCCTTGAGCCGGACGCTCATCTGTCCTCCTTTTGAGATCATCCCTATTTTATACTTTATCTAATGGTATATAATAAATAAATAAATAAATAATAAAAAAAAAGTAAGTAAGTATACATTCCCTTAAGACTTGTGGTCTAACAAATTATTGGCTGAAAGCGGTGTCAAATAAATATCTGGTATTTCATTGGTTAAATAAACGTAACCAAATTAGCCATGTGGCTTCTTGACGTCACGTCACAGCAGGCACAGACCCAATCTACCTGTAGCAGTAGGTTAAACAACAGAAATGCCGGAACGAAAGACTTCGTTTAATCCCGAATGGTCGAAAGAGCATGGATTCATCACAAAAAGCACAAAGGACGACTTCCATGGTTTTTGCACGTTGTGTCGTTGCGATGTGGACGTAAGCAGCAAAGGGAAAGGCGCCATCGACAGACATGCTAGCACAAACAAGCACAAAAGCAACAATCAAGGCGCAGGTGCCTCTTCACTTTTATCGTTTTTTCGTGAAGCTTCATCGCCTCAAGATGACAAAATCTCCGCTGCAGAACTTTGTAAAGTTTATCATGCAGTCAAGCATCACCAGTCATACAGGAGTGTAGACTGTGGAATAAAAGTTGATCGAGAGATCTACAACGACTCATCAATAGCAAAAGGGGTGACCTGTGGAACAACAAAAGCCAAAGCTTTGTGCGAAAACGTCCTAGCACCCTACTCTGTCCAGACGCATGTGGATTATATAAAAGAAAATTAACTGCATTATTCAGTGGCAACTGATGCATCAAACAAAGGTACGATCAAGTGTTTTCCCATTGTACTGAGATATTTTCACTTTGAGGAGGGCGTGCAACATGCGCTGTTGGATTTTTACAGTGATAGCAACGAAACGTCGGAAGCTATAACAAATCAGCTGCTGGCTAAACTGGAGATGTCTGGTCTAGATGTGAAAAAAATGTCAGTATATGCAGCAGACAACGCCAGCGTTAACTATGGAAAACACAACAGTGTTTATCAGAAGCTGAAACTGGCTCAAAAGGAAGTGCTTGCTGCAAACTGTTTAGCCCATATTCTGCACAATGCAACAAGATATGCAGCAGGCAGCTTGGATGTTGACATTGAAAATGTTGTGCTTAAGGTTTATAGCCATTTTAGCATCTCAGCTAGCAGAACGGCACAGTTGAAGGAATTCTGCGAGTTTGTGGAAGTGGAGGAATGCAATCTGCTCCGGCACGTTGTCACGAGGTGGTTGTCTCTGCTGCCATCCATTGACAGAATCCTGAAGTATTGGAAACGCCTGTCCAGCTACTTTCAGAGTCTAGGTGAGGAGGAATGCTCCAAGTTTTTGTGGAAATGCTTTGGAGAGGATGGCATTGACGTATCTGAGATGTATTTTCTCTTCCTCAGTCACATTCTAAAGGTGTTCTCAGACTGCACTGAAGCACTTGAGGCCAAATTATTTAGCATAACCTCTGTGTTTAAGGTAATGACTGAACTGAAAGGGAAACTTGAGAGAAGGCTAAAGGACAAATTTTTTGGCTTTGCTATGAATAACAAACTCAAGCAGCTAACCCCTGATCTGGCTAAGAAATGTGAGGCTGATTTTATTGTTTTCTATGAAAGAGCCAACAAATACGTGAGTGAAAGGTATGACTTCTCTGAGAACAGCTTTCATAGCAAAGTGTCAAAGCTTGGCCTCACAACTGCTGTGTCTTATGAAGAATACAGTGATGCAGTCCAGGCCTGCAGTCTGAAAGACATTGATATGGATGGACTCTATGAGGAATATGGCATGGTGGAAGCTATTCTCAGCTCTTCAGAAATGGAAGGTTGCTACAGTGAGGAGCGGTATCTGAAACTGTTTTCCAAAGCAGATGTCCCACTTGTGAATCTGAGGAAGGTCAGCGCCTACATCTTCTCCATCCCATGTAGCAATGCACATACAGAACGTGTCTTTTCAATGATGACCTCAGCATGGAGAAATGAGAGAAATCGTCTGGATGTGGACAGTGTCAAGGCAGAGCTGCAAATTTGTGTCAATTTCACATTTGAGTGCACAGACATGTACCGGAAATTCCTTGGAAGCAGCCAGGAAAGGGCAAAAGTATAGCAAATAGAGATTCAACTATGTGGTGAGTACACTAGAGTCTTATTATGTGTTATAGGTTTGGGATTATTTTTCAGTTTTTATCCTGGCTTCACTGAATCCTGCAAAGTGTCCTCCTTTTTGGTGTTATGGAAATGGCCACCCTAGTGAGCGATGTAGTTGCTAACTAGCTCAACGCATTACAACACGTACCTTGATTTCATCAATCTCATCTGGAACGATCTTGTAGGCTGATATAACTCCGCCTAACCTGTGGAAGGAGATAAGACACACAGGTAGAGTGAAGTGTGTGTATGTGTGCCTGTATGTATGTGTGTGTGTGTATGTGCATGCGTGTGTACACTCACAGTGAGGGGTCATGGACCAGGTCCTTTAGGTTGACTCCACTCCTATCCTCAGCCAAGTTCTTGAAACAGCTGTCACTGACTGGAGAGGAGAGGAGTTAAGGTTATAAATTAATAACACTGTGCAGGAACAGTACAACTGCTATAGATATGTCATTTCTACAAGAATATAATGCTGGCAAGTAGGGTTAGACCGTTATATGGGACCAATATTAACCTTTTATTAAAAATCTGATCTTGTCCAGTTAGTGTTGTCCACCTCTGATATGATGCAGTTTGTCTTATGCAACATTTTAACTAACGTAATAAATAACAAATAAAATCATATATACCATCAACAATAAGAAAAATACTCTCTTCCTCACGAGATTCCAGCATAAGTGTAATAAAGTCTCATCAGACCAACAAACTATACTAGACCACAAATCTATTATAAAGTGTTCCTATCATAACTCTCTACTGCATTAACATTCAACAGCAGAGTGTTGTTAATCCCTGGTTCCTTAAATTGAATAATTATGCTGAACTGCAGAAGCTAAAACCTGAGATTTAACCATTTCCCCTGTGTGGACTGATAGCATGCGATGTGACTCCAGGACAAAGCCTGTTCAGGGTGTCTCGCAAGTCTTTTTATGACTATTTTACTGCAGGTACAGTTAAATGTAGCAATTTCGCAAATTGAAATTAATGTAAAAATAAAAATAAAAACTGTAGACATACAACAATAAAGTGCAAGTCTGCGCAGAAGTGCTGATTTCCCACCAGGAAAACAGCACAACAAGACACTACTAACATTTTAAGACTTAGAAAAGTGCATTTAAGACTTAAAATACTATATTTAGCTATATTCAAGATTTTGGATAATATAATTAATGACATTTTCAGGGACTGCAGACACAATGTTGCCTGTCATTAAAGGCCCCTAGCACAAGAGCATAGACACTTAGCAAAATTAGCTAAACTTGAACCCATTGGGTTCAAGGGAACAACTGTTTGCAGATGAAGTAGGCTATTAACTTTGTTATTCTGGTGGAAGATGTGTAACATGTGCATGTGTTGGTTTTCCTCCATTTCTAGGTGGAACCAGACAAATTCTAAAATGGACAGGAGATTCGCCACACCGTTACCACTGGATCACATGCGCCTGCTGGCACAGTAAGTGTAAATGAGTAAAAAAAAATCTAGGTGTGAAGGGGGCCTCATAGCTAAAATGCCAATTCATGTGAATATGCAGCTATCAGACCCTAATGTTTTCAGTTTGGGAATTAACTCAGTCCCAGCGTCCCCAAATACCAAAGCTTGCATGGCCACTTACTGACAATTTTAATAGATTTTTTTTAATCTTCCGTAGCATTATAGCTAACCAACGCTGACTGGCCAAGTGGTCTAAAATACAAAAATCGGCAGTATGTCAGCAGCTTGTAAATAGAAATGTAATTTCTCTGTGGTACAAAAATTGAAATGTCTTTTTCACAACAAACATCTTTCGTTGACATTGTTCAATAGCTCTAGTACATTGGAGGTGCATATGGTAACGATTGGTTTGTGTAAAATGAAATGTTAGGATGACTAACATTGTTTATGCATCACCGATGGCTTGCTGACCGCTAAAACATGATTGTGGAACCCACAACAACACTTCTCAAACTAGTTTTTCCCATTTTAATGTCAAGCGTCTAGTTAGTTTTGCAAGATAGATGTGTCCGCCTGAGTCAAAGCTTGACCGTTTCTGGTGTTTTCCCTGGCATTTTAGCCTTCAATCATTAGGTACTCAAGCTTGAAAATTACACATGGGTTGTACAAACATTATTAAAAAACTCCACTGACTTTATTAATTAGTGGTTTATTTATTTATACTGACACAACTGATGAGCTTATTGGAAAATGAACGAAGAGGATGAAATCCCGCCTAAGCCGTGTGACTGGGCCCAGTGTGCTACTTTGACAGAATGAAGCCAGTATGCCTGCTTCCTCTCCAAAATGAATATTACAAATGTCACCACCTAATATATAATGTCTCAACGATGGATAACAAGGCCAAGCTAAAGTAGCTCGTTGTTGCCAAGCTTTCTGGCTCAATCAAACAAAACAAAAATCGCACTGTAAATCAGTTTCAGCACGTAGACTAGAGATTCAAAAAAGCCCGCATTAATTATTCATGACTAGTAAATAAACACCATTTTCCCAGTTATTTACGGTGTATTTCACATGAATATGACATTTGAATAGTATGAGAACACGCTTTAGATAAGTAAAGGAACCCCGGCTCCCCCATTGGTGAAACCATGCTCTGTGGGTGGTACTCATGTTTGAAGTATTCCCAAAAGTATTTCATCTTGATATGGCACACCTTGTACAATGTGTGGCTCTTTATCACGCGCCTTCTTCCGAGGAATCACCAGGGCTAATGCTTCCATCTTCCATATTTTTTGACAACTTTTGCCGCATCTAACCTCAACAGAGTCTTAATACTAATCTTAATCCTAAATCCCAGATCCAACGCTAAACTAGCCCTTTGTAGAATGAGGACCAGCAAAATGTCTTCACTATGGAGGATTTTTCTTGCCTTACTATCCTTGTGAGGACATTTGGTGCTCGTGAGGATCGAAGTACAATACAAACAAACACACACACACACACACACACACACACACACACACACACACACCAGGTAAAGGGGGTGGGGACGTATGTTAACATGTGATTGGAGGTTGTGGTTGTTTGCTGGCTGGACAGCAGGGTTAGCTGCTGTTAGCCGAGATGCTAGCAGATCAAAGCTATGACAGATTTTACAAGCAGCTGCTGGCTCGCATCCTCTTTAGCATTAGCCTCACGTCTCTCCCTGCCTTAACAAGGCAGCAGGGCTGCTGGTGGCTGTGACAGACTGTATGCCTGTCCCAGTCCTCTGCACGACACGGAGGCAAACATCAGCTAAGCTGCCTAGTGAAGCTAAAACAACTGCAGAATAGAATTCATTTCGCATTGGCGCTTTGCCTTGCTTGCTAACTAGCTTTGGATAGCTAACCAAACGAACGATTTGGGTTTAATAATGTTATCTTATAGCGCTAATTAAACCCACACACAATTGCCCCAACAGCGGTCAAAAAGCGCTTCGAAATATATTTTACTAAAAACAGCCTCGACAGCGGCCAACAGAGCAGGTCTGCAAGGGGACATGAATAATGCAGCTGATGTAGGCTAGCTAACGCTAACCTTGCTAGAAAATGTCAGTTGCATCAAGGTAACCACAAAGAACAGAATAAGCGCGGAAGAAAGGAGATTTTGCCGTCAAAATAAAAGCGCCAGTGTTACACATCGTCGCAACATTCGTCAATTAATGTTTACTTTGAAAGTCCTTACCGGAAGTCCTGTTTTTTTATTCTGTCTGACTTGACACTGGTAAAAATGTCTCACTATAATGCCATTTATCTTCAACACTATAACAGTAAATAACACAACCAATCTCCGCATGCAAATATACAATTGAAAAACACGACAAAATAGCGAATATTGTTCGTTAGCTTATTTCACATCTGTCCGACCGACCTGTCATAAGGCAGGCAGCTAACGTTCGAGCAATGACAGTCAACGGTACCGGTTAGCATGCTGGCTAGCGTTAGCTATCTCTGCAGCGAAGACAGCTCGTATCGTGACACCGACAAGCACAGGCAACCGACGGCAAAACGGTACAGAAGTGCAATATTACGAAGCATTTTGTTGCCATTTATCAAATCCTCTCCTTACCCGTCAGGATCCCCACTCGGGTCTGGTGGTCGTGGTTGGTGAGCACCATCCCGTCCGCCGCCATGTTTACAACCTCTGTCTGCACTCTGACAGCAGATACATAGAAGCGCTGTGGTGGTGTACAGGCTGCTGCTGCACCTCTGGAGGACGACAGGGAGTGTGTCTGTATGTCTGTGTGTCTGTGTGAGATGCTCCTAAGATCTGTGTGACTTGTGTCCTTTGGTGTAAATGTCCTCCATCTGATAGGGGAATACTTGGTGGATCCCTGCATAACGGCACAGGAAACACTAACCTATGTCTTCATCAAACTGAGTTGCAGGGTTACAAACTCAAGAGTTCTCTCTTTTGGCTCCTGGATAACATGGTACCAGTTGGGTATGACAAGGTATGACACTCACCATATCTCAGCCTGAGTCCAAACTTGATCTTGTAGTTTTTATCATTATAGTGGAGAGTAAAGGTCAAGCAAAAATCACCAAATTATATCAGATGCAAAGATTCCACAACTTAGGTTTTAACGAATTAAGAGACATAGGCGACTAACTAAAATATGAATCTCACTTGGTTGGTCATTTTCAAGCCCAAACTAAGGATTCTGAAGCTTTTTATAACTGGCACCCACCCAAGTAGTGCTAACAGATATTAGTATACTGCTTCTCTCACCCACCATAGTGGGCAGTTTGCTGAAATGTAACAAGCAGGTTGATAAATTGCACTTTTCCATTATATTCCAAGCAGGTAAATTGTAGTTTTCCATCATTTATAATCACATCCAAATACCCTCTTGCCAACCTATAGTAACCATGATGCGTTCAATATTTTATATCTCTACACAAGTTTCTGATTGGTCAGGGTGGTATTGTCATATGCCTCGGGAGTGTAGGTGTCATGTGATGTATGTGTGACCGACCATGGTGACTGGCTGTAAAATCAGCCTGCTGTGTTGAACACTAAATGTAGTCAGACCTCGGCGCTGCAGAAAATAATTACCATGGGAGCATGTGAAGGGATTGGACACTTTCTGTACAGTAGAACTGCAGTGTATCCGGGACGTCCTGCTGCTGCAGTGGACTGAGGCACATACCCTGTACTCATAATGGTGGGTTTCAGTCCTGCCTTTGACCTGTGCTGTAAGGTTGGACCCATGAGGGGGTTTTTGAAGGCCGATACCGATATTTTTGGAGTGAAGCTGCCGATAGCCTATATATAATGCCAACATTAAATATTTTTAAATGGGAAATATTTACGATTTTCACAAAATGAGAAACTCAATGATTACTTTGCCAGATGCTGAGATTTCTGACTTTCAGCACTCACTTTCTGACCTGCACTCTGGTTTGGAACAAAAACTCTCCACCCATTGGAGAGTTTCTTTGGTGGAAAAGCCTCTGAAACAGCATTTGGACCATTATGGGACACTCTAATAATAATAATAATAATAATCGTCATCATCATGCATACTTGTGTGGAATCAATTCAGGTATAGGGGCTTCCCATAGGCAACCAGTGTAGTATTGATCAATTCTACAGTAAGTATGTAATCAGTTAATCTGCATCATACCCATGATATCAGAGGTGGGCCACACTGACTTATGTCTGATTTTTAATAAAAGGCCAGTGTCAGCAAACCAATATATTGGTCTGGCCCTTCTTTGTTGCATATCATCCTCTCTCCCCCATCTGTCACATAAATAAAACACAAATAGATAGAAAATATATAATAAAAAAAAAACAATAAACGAGGTAGACATTGAGACAATGAGGCAGAAATGAGGTCTGTGAAAGTCGATGAGTCCCACCATGTCACATGATTCATGAGCCTTACAATGGCATGCAGGCAGAGAAACATACACACACACATTACACACACATATTGCTGCTATAGGATCAGAGGAATGAGTGAAACTGTGGATAATCTGGGTCAGAAACATCTCCTCTCATCTCCCTCACCACACACACACACACACACACACACAGATCATGGGATCATTTTATTGGTGGATGAACAGGAAATACAGATTTTCTATTCATGGAGACAATGACATGTAGTAGGTCAGAATTATTCCTTTAATGGAGGCTAACATGAGAATGTATTATATGGTGGGTTGGATTCATTATTAGAATATAGGCTCTTGTTCAATGTTTTATAATAGTAGTTTAGAAGGTCAGAGTTATTATTAGAATATAAGCTATCATATGGATGTATAGTGATATGTTAGTATAGGAGGCTATTTCATTATGAGAATGCAGTCTACAATTTATTGCTGCTAATTTAACTTGTCAGTTAAATGCAAGATTCTAAAAATTAGTTTTGGGCAGTGGTGGCCTAAAGGTTAGAGAAGCGAGCTTGTGACCGGAAGGTCGTCAGTTCAATCCCCCAGACCGACAGGATAAATCTGGGTGGGGAAAGTGAAAAGCAGCACTTGCCCCTCTCTCATTACCACCACTGAGGTGCCCTTGAGCAAGGCCCTTAACCCCAACGGCTCCAGTGGAGCTGCTCAGTGGCAGCAGATCAGACTGTGGTTGTACTGGTCAGCTTCCAGGTGTGAATGTGATCAGGGCGTTCCTGAAAAAGAGAGCATTGCTCTCAGTGAAACTCCGCTGAATAAATAAAGGTGAAAAAAAAAAAAAAAAGTTTTCAGTTGTGTCTTAAATGCTCTTCATTGAGAGATACTTTCATGGATAATGCTTGAATCTTTAGATTAGATCAAACTTTGATCATTCCCATGCAGAAATTGGGTCATTGCAGCAGCAAATAATAGGCTGCAGCAAAGAAAAATAGAACAGAAATAACACTAGAGCAAATGGGGTGGTGTGAAACATAACACAACCTACAATTTCAACACTAGAACATATTACATAAAAATATATGAATGAAATAATGAAAATATATGAATTTACGTATAAGCAGAGGGTGCAATTGACAGCAAGAGAACATACTAAGACAAAGAAAAAATAATGAAAAATATCTACAACATGAAAATATATGAAAAAATGAGACTATGAAGTATGGAAATAAAAGAACATATAGGGATGTACAGTGAAGAAAAAAAATCTACATCTTCATAGATGAAGAAATAACAACCCCTTTTGTAGCCAGATATGTCTCTCCTTGTCAAAACATAAGGACTAGAAATTAGATTATATACTCTTACAACTTTTTTTTATAACTCATTGTGACTCAATAAGGATATGAATCTGAATTCAATACAGCAATTCAATACAGGAAAGATATCTTTGACCAGGTCACCAATTCATGACAATTGCTTTCATTTTTTATTTCATCTGATATGACACGAAATGATACGACACGATACGATGATATATGTTATGATAACATAACATAACATAAGGTATGGGATGACACAATAGGATACAATATATTATGATATGATACAATACGATATTATATGATAAGATATGGTATTGCTTGATACGATACAATACGTTATGATATATGATGATATCCGATATTATATGATAAGATATGGTATTGCTTGATACAATGCGATACGATACAATAGGATACGTTGATATATGATATGCTACAATACGATACAATACATTATGATATGATATGATATGATACAGTATGGTATGGTATGGCAAGATATGATGCGATACGATAGGATGCGATACGATAGGATACGATACGATAGAACTTTATTGTCAGATTTCTCAGAAATTTGTCATGCATCATAGCAGCTCCATTCAGAATGGGGGGGGGGGGGGCAGCCAAACCAGTGTGACATAGAGGGAGAAAGAAAGATGCAAAAGAAACACTCAGAGAAATCAGTGTACAATAGGATTCAAGTTCAAGTGACAGTGAGAAAAGAAAGGTGCTGACTTCCACAGCTCAAATGAGGAAGACATCACTGATAAGACACATTGTTCAGCTTCGGGCATGTGGAGGTATTCTGGCTTCCTAACATCCAACAAGAAACCGAGAAACATGCATTGTAAACTTCTAAATCTTCCACACACAGGAAGTGACAAATCAAAACTCAAGAGCAAAATACTGTCTCCTTTTTTACACATGAGCAAAAAGTAGTCTTTAAACAACAGAAATAATGATTTTATACATATTTTTTATAATTATTGTTATTGACCGATATGAAACAACATTTTTGGCTGTATCACTCAGCCCTAAGCATAATTATGCAAAGGGTGCTGTGGTTAGAGAATGGAGCCCGATGGCCCATGACCTCTCTTTTTCACCCTACATATCTATATAGAAGGATATTGTTATTATAATAGTTAATTGAACAGAATTGAATTGAATGGAATGTTTATTGAATGTTTATTTGTTGTATGATTGAGAGAGACCGAGCCAGGCCCAGTCGTAGTGCCACTGCGCATGCGCAGCTCGGAAGCTGTCAGTGTCATAGCAACCATCTTCACACATCAACATGGTGAGTGTTTGTGTCCGCTGTGTTAAACTAATTTTCGCTTCTTTCTAATTTAGTCAGTCAATACTTCAACCACCGTACTAAAATGTGTTGACTACGTGTCTGACAGCTAAGTTGACGTTAAATGCGACGGTGGTTTAGCTGTGAGCTAGCCTGAGCTAATTGGCTAACCTTAACGGTCACCTGGTTAGCGTTAATAGCTAACGTCAACTGCAAGTTAAACTAACTCATGTTGCTGTCGTTAACATAGATAACCTTCGTTTTCTCGTTCAGTCAGTCAGCCTTTTGTCCGTCTGCTGGGCTGTCTGCCGTGCGCGTGTGTGTGTCTGTTGTGTTGCCCCCCCCCCCCCCCCCCCCCCAAATAAATTAATTAGGACGTAATCTTTTATTTTATTGGGAGAAATGCATTCATATTACTTTAGATGTAGTGTAAATGGGCGTCAGGGTGACGTAGCGGTGAGCGAGACCTTCCCAGTACCTAAAGGTCACAGGTCCAATCCCCTGACAACAGCCAACATGTCCATTAACAACCATGGCTCCTGCCTGTGTATTTAAGCAGGGCACTGAACTCCCTACCTACCTCTGTAAAGCCACTGTGGATAAGAGTGTCAGCCAAATGCTTAAAATGGAAGCTCTCAAACCCTAGTGACTTCCAATAGTTGCAACAATGGAAAAAAAGAAGTCATAAGTCAGCTTTTCCTGTCTAACAAACTCATGTAATGTGTCCAGGCTAAAGCAACGACCATCAAAGAAGCACTGGTCAAATGGGTAAGTGGCATGCAGACACAGCTGAAAGAATAGATAGAATGCAATACTGTGCAATATAATATAATAATTACATATTTGTCTTAATGTAAAAAGTGTGTTACTGTATGTTTTGGGGGCAGCGGGATTAAGATTAATTTGAAGTGTATCACATCAAATTATCCACGATTTTCAGTTTCTTGAAATATAGTTTTCAGGCCTTTTATTTAGGCTATTTACTGATTGGCCCATGTGGTGACTATTATTTGGACAATCAACCAATACAGGACCACAAATGCCAAAAACAAAGGACTAGCAGGCATTTTGTCACATAACACACTTAAAACTTTGACCTTTTTCCACATTTGTAGAATTTATTACTGATTGGCCCAAAGGGTTCAACAGGGCATGACATGTTTACTCTTGCTTTGTGTCATGTTTGGTATACTCTGTGTGTGTGTGTGTGTGTGTGTGTGTGTGTGTGTGTGTGTGTGTGCATGTGTGTGCAGGAGGAGAAGACAGGGGAGAAGGTAGGTGACGCCACAGCCATAAAGCTGTACGGTCAGGTTCCTCCCATAGAGAAGATGGACGCCTCTCTCTCCACCCTCACCAACTGCGAGTGAGTCCTGTAATAAGCTAGAATTGATTAATGAATACAAATGAAGACATGGACCTGTTTCTGTTTAGTAATATTCACGGTATTATATTATTATTACGTAAGTTTAATATTATATCTTTGTACTTTACCTTTCATCAGAGGTGGGGACTTGAGTCACGTGACTTGGACTTGAGTCAGACTTGAGTCACAGTTTCAATAGCTTGACACTTGACTTGATGCATAAAGAGAAGACTTGACTTCTGGTGACTTGGGACTTGACTTTGACTTGTACTTTCATGACTTGAAAAGGTCTTGACTTGAGATCTTGTGTTTGTGTAAATGACTTAGATTGAAAGTGATGAGTTTTGTTCCAGCAGACTACTGAATTTAAATTCTGTTTTCTGAATTTGTATGGAATGATTGAATTTATTGAAGTTGAAACTGATTATAGAAATCAAACTCAACTGCTCTTACCAAGTTTTTATCCTATTAAAACCATATTGCATTGAAAAGTCCTAGATATTTAGTTTTCTTTAAGATATTAAATTGATACTGGACTCTTGATTTGTTGTGACCTGACTTTGTTTCTTTGGTTTTTTGGGACCAGATCAGTATGTTTTTCTTCTGTGTGATTGTACTGTCTCCTCCACAGGAGACTGTCTCTGTCCACAAACTGCATTGAGAAAATAGCCAATCTCAACGCCCTGAGTGAGTATTTACTGCATACACACAACACACACACACACACACACACACACACACACACACACACAAAACAGTAATTGTGGTTTGGTAATGTAGTGTTTTGTCCTTCCAGAGAACTTGAAGATATTATCAGTGGGGAGAAACAACATCAAAAACCTCAATGGGCTGGTGAGTTAGATACTAAACAGTAATATTACTTCTAGTTTGATTTCAGTGTCAAGCACTACACAAGTCCAGCCTGTATGGGCTTACAAGACATATCCATACATCACATTGAAAAATGTGTGTACCATTATTTTACGCGGTTTACCATATAAAATCCACATTTTCTGAAGCATAGCTGAGGTCTTTCTAGTCTTTCTTTCTTGTTTTCTTGTTGGCTCTTTCTTTCTTTCTTTCTTTCTCAACACTGATTTTTTTTTTAACAGTTTTTCCAACTTACGAAAGTGGTCACACATGCTAAACACATCTGTAATGTTTATTTTTATTTTTGTGCATCAAATGTGTGTGCGTGTGTGTGTGTGTAGGAGGCAGTAGGGGACACATTAGAAGAGTTGTGGATCTCTTATAACCTGATAGAGAAACTGAAGGGAATCCAAGTCATGAAGAAACTGAAAGTCCTCTACATGTCCAACAACCTGGTCAAAGAATGGGGTGAGACTATTTTACTCTATTCTATTGGATATTATTTTGTCATGGTGCGCTCTGTTACATTCTTATTATAGTATACTACTAGTATAGTATGGCTGATGGCTATAGTTTATGGTTCTTTTTAGATTACAGGGTTTGACTCTGTTAATATAGTATAACTTATGAATTGCAGCTGATTCAGTAAAACTAGTGGAGCTCTTCTAGTTAAGGACAGATAAATAGGTCAGGCTATTAAAACTCATTCAGGAGCCCTACGAAAGGAAAAGAATGTACTAGAACTCATTCAGATGGATTATTTGGTCCAAAGAAATAATACAATACAACACTAAGCATGTTAGTGCCAAACTGAATACTACTCTAGTTACTCTACATTACATTATACATTATACTTTGGTATAATTACCATAAACAAATGAGATCATGGTCGCGACAGTTGGTGGCCTCTATCTCACACCAGTGGTATCAAAATGAAGCCCCCTTGATTTCTGTCTCCCCTCCCCCTCTGTGTAGAAGATAAACATGTTGGAAGTGATTTTTCCATCGGCCTTTCACTCCTTACTCTTCCTGTGTTGTGCCATAAAGCAATCCAGCAGATTTCCCTCCAAATCCGGCCCAATGATGCACAGTGTAAAATGCAGCGGTAGAGGCTGCCAATCTTCTCGGCGATGGACTCGTTTGTTTACAGTAATTATGCTGAACGTGGTACTAATGTATCACCGTTTAATATTGTTAATTATGTATTTTCTATATTGTGCAGCTGAATTTGTGAAGCTGTCTGACCTGCCGTGCCTGGTGGACCTGGTGTTTGTCGGAAACCCTCTGGAGGAGAAGTATTCAGCTGAAGGAACCTGGATGGACGAAGCCTCTAAGAGATTGCCTAAACTGAAGAAACTAGACGGTAACAGTGTTTGAGTAATGAGTGAACGACTCGCAGCTCTATCAGCCAGGCAGATATAGTGCACTTAATCATAATAATATGTATGTAGATGTGATTGGTGATCTCTGTGTGTTTCTGTTGTCTCCAGGAACCCCAGTCATCAAACAGGAAGAGGATGAGGGAGAAGGAGAGAGCTGAGAAACAAGCCCGTCTTCCCCAGCTCTCCTCTCTTGTTTTGTTTTTTTAATTCCCTGCATTTTCTCATGGTGTTTTTCTTTTTTTATATATCTAAAATGATTTTTACAGGAGAATCACACTTTGTCGTAGGTTGACAAGCACAAAATAATTAACAGATACATGTAGCATGTATGTTTCACAGTCGGTTAAACCGATAGAAATACTATCCTTCGGCCTCATGGGTTTGAAACCAGAGAGAAATTTATGACTAGAGGAAGCACCTTGTGAGCGTGAATAGAGGAAAAAAGCACAGTTCCTAATGCTATTTACAGCTTTACTTGGATCTTTTTGTGACTGTCAAACTATGAAGGAGAATTAAGGTAACACCAGTCATACCTGTTGAAGTGAAAAAGAAGGTGGAGAGCGCAGCATCCTCACAGCCAGTTTTGGGTGTACTGAAATCTGGGTTGGTTACAGGTTCCTATCAATTACCAGGTAGTGATTATTGGAATCTAAAAGTAATCTGTTTCTAATGACTTTTTAGTCAGACTTGGTGTTTATGACTCCATGTTCTCCCAGCTAGAACTAAAGCACAGTAGGTAAATAGGTAACTGTCCAACATGGTGAAGATTAGCTGGTTCATTCTGCATTCAAGTCATATGGGAATAACCATTGGAATGACTTGGAAGTGTTTGCGTGTTTGAACTCGTTTGAAGCCGTCAAGATGCCACGAGTGAAGTTTTCTTTAGACTTAAGTCACTCCTGATCAGCTTTACACACTTGGTGAGTGATACAGTTGAGGTCATGTTTTACAGCAAACCAAACATTTCAATGTCAGCCACAAATGGAAAAGTATAGTATATATAGTATATGTGTCCTGCCATGGTACTTTAACAGTCACGATAGCAATATTCTACAAGAATGTCCTAGTTGTCAGAATTCAGGAAGTCACATTTACCACCTGAAAGCTGAGGTGACCCGCATTTTAAAGTAGGAACCTTGTATCTCACGTCTTTCCCACGTGATCTGAAGGCAGCATTAGGATCAGCCATGGACAGGACTGAGGAGCCAAGATGGCTGCCATCAAAAACAAGCAATGACCAAACTATCTATCCACATCTCTGTTTGTAACTGAGTTGGTTGAGATGTTTCTCACTATATTGTACTGATGCCATGTTGTACTGTTTTAAACTTATTTATATTCAGATCTAACATTAATATGCATTGTATGGAGGTCTACTACTTTTTCCTATGTCGAAGGGCAGCGACTGTTTTAGTCTGCAGTATGTCTGTTTGAGGTTCATTTTGGAACCCAACTTTCTAGAATAGCTTGTGTTCCCGTTCTTGAAGATTTGATACCAAGATTAATGCGTAATGTAGCATGTCTTAATTGTTCGCCAACGTTTGTGTAAAATGATTCTGATCTTTTAAATTATTTTTAGGCATGTTTGTACATATGAATGTGAGATGTTTATGGTTCTTAAATGTATTTGATATTTGAAATAAATGCTATTGAGGTACCATTGTGTTTTCTCAGTTGTCTAGTATATTGAACCATAATAGTAATATTATTGTTTTATATATATGTGTAAATATATAGTAGTATTAGTTATAGTTATAATAATTTAATAATGACATGAATGGATAGTATTTCATGTGTTTTTATCCTAATTTGGAAAGCTCACTTGAGGTCACTTGTCACTTACTCATTTCTTTCTTTACAACGTTAGCCTCTAGTGACATCTGCTGGTGATATTTTTCAGTAACTCTCGGTTAAAACAGCCTAGAAAATGTTTTACATTACAGAAAGATATGTTCCAAGTTAAACAATTCATTCAATCATCAGAGAACATGTGATTAAAACGCATATCTTGTTAGAATAATCTTTTAGAGCCTGATAGTAGCGAAATGTTATGTTTTCCAAAGAAAAGCAAGTGCCCTTTCAGAATCAGATTTCTAATTGGTCGACATAGCTGTCCATCACAAATTTCCTCCAATAGTAGCAGAGTATAGCACTGCTTTTTTTTATTCGCTTCCTTGGCAACGGCCCCCTACCCGGAAGTTGTTGTCTTCGCCGCGAACTATCAAATGTTCAACCAGGAACTCACAAAGCCGTTAAAGGGCTGTAGTGTCGAGGTATTTAACGTATTTCAAATGATTTACATGAGTAATTATGGTAGCTAACTAGCTCGCTTGAGTACGATATGCGTAGTCTGCAGTAGCTGTGATGCTGCGCAGTAAAGCGGCTGTCTCTGTCGGAGTGAAGCAGGTGATAGCAGCTCTGTGCAGACTGCTAGCGGCTACCGGCCTGAACTCTGTCCCCGCACCAGAGGCCTTCAGACGGGCTAAATTCAATGGTGGACCAAAGGTGGTATGTTCATCATTTACTAAACTCATGTCTGTTTGGGCTGGCGAAGGGAATATCTACTACACCACTATCCCCAATACGTGCTCTTCTCCTTTGTACGGAGGACGTCGTACCAAACTACTTAAAAAATAGGACATTTTAATGTTACCTTTCAGTGTTGACATGTAAAATACCCCATAAACTTTTTTCTGAATAACTAGAAACCACTCTTTAATACGGCATGCATCCAATCCACCAAGCAACACGTATTTCATTAAAACGTTAACTTTCTAATCTTGTCGCCTGTTATTCCCCAAATCTTCTTCCACCAAGTTGAAATTGTATTGAAATAAGTGCATTCTTGGCGGATTGGATGTATGCTGGAGTGAAGAGCGGCTCGGCTCCTAATGATGATTTATTAAAGGTCTCGAGTAATATTTTATTAAGTATATAGCCTACTTTTGCTGATAAACAAGGTAGAATGTCTATGATATAGATGCTGTTTCCATCCTTACAAGAATACAGTTTTGGGTGAAACACTCAATCAAATTTGAATATGATATACAGAATTTCGGTTATTGGCGCCTGCAATACAAAAATACCGGTATCTACCTTCAAAAACCCATGCTGGTCAAATCTATGTGCATGTGTGTATGTGTTTGCGTATATGTAGGTACTTTGCGTGTGTATCACTGTAAGCTGTACTCTGCTGGGAGGTAGGGATGGGACGATATATTGAAATTCAATATATCGTGATACAAAAATGTGACAATAGTATCTTGGGGTAGAACAATGAATCACAATATTAGTTACATTTTAGTTACATTTTCTGCTGTAGTAATCACAAATGAGACGTCCTGCCCATCACAATTTCACAAGCTCTCCATCCAAATTATATTATTGTCACTTTGTAATGACATTTTTAAATTGTTGTTTACATTCTAGCAAGCCAATGGCATTGCCAGAAAGATATGTGTCTCAAAAAAAAAACATAATTCAGACTTTGTTGAACTTTTATTTATTACACCGTATCGTGGTTGTATCGAAAAGCCATATGTTGCATCATGATTTATGAATTCTCAGGTTACATGGAAAACTGAAGAAAATATTTCCTCAGCATTTCAAATACAGGGCATTGATTGTTGTAGTTTTTCATTTAAATGATTTGTTTCCAATCAGAGTTTTGCCTGCAGCCTGCCTGAGAATAATAAATCTTTCATACTGTCAAATCAGTGCTGATAAGAAATCAAGTCAAGATGCAGTTCAGCTACATCAGAGCTAGCCCAAGCTGCAAAAAATACATTTCACATACTGTAGATTTCAGAACAAATTTAGAGAAATGCTTGAAAATATACTGAAATGTGCCAGATATTTATATACATGTACATAGATTGCATTTGAACTGCAATTAGACACTGAAACTAAGTTTTCTTGGGATGTGCTGTTGATAATGTGAGCGGCCTCAGGCTTGGGGAACCTGGGCCAGCAGCAGGATGCTCCACAGTCTGGAATAGGAAACACACTGAAGTGATGAGTGTGAACAGCTCAAGCACAATGTTTATTCTGACGCTTTCTCTACATTCAACTTTCTCTCAAAAATCATCTTTAAAGGTCCCATATTATGAAAAACACGTTTTTCCTTACCCATACACATATACTTTAGTCATCCTTCAACCTACCAACCCACAGAATGTGAGAAGTGAATGCCTCTGCATTGTTGCCCTGGCCTCCTTCCTGGGAAAACATGTGCTTCTACAAGCCGTTTTGATTTGGCTCCCCTTGTGACGTCCCAAGGGGAGCAATTTGCATATGCCGACCTCCGAGCTGGATAACCACTCCCACTCCCCTCTGCTCCTCTGTGCGCTTTCGGCCGCCATTGTTTTACTTCGCTACTTCGCTTAGAAGATATCAAAAGCAAGAGCAAAACATGCTAAATGTTGCGTTGTTGGCTTCAAGGCTGAACACAAAGCTCTACATTGCCTCCCAGCATTGGAAGATAAAAATATTGTTTTTACAATAACGTTCTGACTACAGTAAACTTAGTCCAAATTTGCATGTTTGTGCTAACCGCTTTACCTCGGACTGCTTCGTAAACGAGTGTCAATACAAAGCAGGATTTTCATCAAAGCTGCTCCTGAAAGATGGATTTATCCCAACTGGATGTGGCCCAACAGCAAATGTGCAATCGGTAAGTGTCGCCACTTTGTGATAATATTTACAGTTGGGTACATTCAGCTAGGCTTGACAACATGTCCCGCTTTGCTAACGTGTGTAAAGTTATGTTCCATTTGCTTGTTTGCGACATTGTTTTCATGTTTATTTTTTAATACAGTCTATGGTGCTTTGTTGCTAAATCCGTTGCCTTGTCTGGAGAGATGTGTCCGCTAACGTAGCTTGAGAATGAGAAATGGATAAGGTAGTTCATGGTATTTCAGTCCGATTAGCATCGGGTAGCGATTTAGCTCCAGTCTGATGAGAGAGAGTTTGATGGGGGCCTGTGAATACGAGGAAGCCTGTTAGCCACAACGACAACAGTTAGCAATAGGGGCAAAAACATGTGCAGCTAGAGTCGGTTGTAGGCTACCTCAGCCGGCCAAAACGAGCACCTCATCTCGTTAACCCGGTGCCGTTAGGACACATGTACTATAATCAAGGTTAGGGGCTAGTTGAAGCAAGCTAATCTAGCGTTAGCGCTAGCGTGTTAGCGTTGGCGCTAGCTAAGGTTAGCTCCTCTGGCTCACTTTGCGGACACATCTCTGTACACGAGACAACCGCTTGTCATCATGAATATTTCACTTCTAACACCAAATGAATGGATGGTTGATGAGATGTAATATTTCACGTTCTTCTCTTTGCACCTAGTCTTGTAAGTCTAGTCTTGTAATCAGCTGGGGTTGTGGCAACCTAGAAAACCTAGAAAACCTGAACGATGACAAGAAATATTACCTCTCTGGAGGTTATAATGTCCTATTTTCCTTGACTGTGGAGGAGACATTTAGAATCAACTACATAGTAATTATTGAGGCTGTAGTTTGTGGTAATGTAGTTTTGGATTGCAGAGATTTCAGAGTTGGCTCTTCAGCTGTCCCCTTTGTTCCTCCACAGCCTAGCCTGACCTCCCCACCTATCAAGAGACCATCCAGGAGACCCGTCTTGACCTAACAGAGGAGGAAGAGGAGGATGAGGAGGACCCTGGGTCTGCTTAGCCAACCCCCTGAGCCAACTTTCAGTATGTTTACCAACACATTTTTATTGAACACACAAAACTTTGTAAATATGAAAATTAAATAAATATACAAATGTCATAAAGTATAAACTATAGTATAAAGTAATCTATAAATGAAAATTGCAAATTTGTTTCACACTAGTATGTGATGTACACTCTTGTAATGGAACTGATGATTTCTGTGTTTCTGTTACTCCACAGATTACGTTGATGAGTTGATGGACCTCATCTTTGATCACGTCTTCCAGGACCCTGCACCTTATGTGAACCAGGTTTTCATGATCCCCGTCCCAGAAGACCCGTGCGCCCAGTCTGACAGGCCAGCCAAGGAGGACATCATTGCAGCCACGTGTCTCGGTTCAATCAAGAGGCAGTCTGAACCTGACGTAGCTGGCAGCATCAGGGAGCTCACAGCATATGCACAGCACCACACACACTGGTATTACTACTCTGACCTAGAAAGCCCCAGCACTAGCTGACAAAGGATCTGTAGGCTAGACACTGAGAAGAGGGTACACATACTGTCAATATATTTCATTTGAATACTTAGTCTCTTCTTTTGTTGTTTTGGTTATCTGGCATGAGGTCAGGTTGTAGTTGGGTGTTTTCCACGAATACATAACAGATAACTAAAAACATCAAATTATAAATCATTTTTGTGATTGATACTGCACTACTTTACTACACTGCAGTAACTGCTACAGTGGAACACTCCCCTGTGTAAACTCACAGATGTAGATTTTGTAACGTAACAGCACCCCATTATGGTCCTGCAGCAGTGTTATGTTTTTACATGTGCCTTTTTATGCCTTTTCTATAATAAAATAATTTTATTCTGTATGAACAGTCAAGTGTTGTGGTTACTTTTTGGTTTCACGTTTAATTTACATGGGTGTGTAAAGGGAAAAAAATATATAACCCCACACACACTGTCTACAGTGTGTGTGGGATTATATTACTTTTTCAGTAACTTTTGTCCGATGCCCCTGTCACTAAAAGACTTTTAGGTGTGCTACAGTTGTTTCTCTACATGGATGTGTAATAAAGTAGAACAACACAGATATTTTACTCAAATTTATTGTCATGTACAGTATTATCCAAAGTCACATGTTGGCCATATTATTTGGCAAATCAATTCATGCACAGAATGCATAAAAGAAACTTATTGTTCTATACCTCTGCTTTATAAATGTTCATTGCATTCTGTAGTGAGAACACATTCAAACATACAGGCTCCAGACCAGGATGATCAACATGCATGTAGGTGGATCCTGAAGCCGATTCATTCTTCTGGTAACCTAAGGAATGAGAAAGGGTAACTTACTGAATTTTGCTAGCTTCATAAGAACATTACACTGACAATGACGTTTATATTATATGTTTATCATTTAGCACAGACAATGCAGAGTAAATGTGAGTACTGTACAAACTAATGTAACATGCGACATAAACAATAAAGATGTCAACTCTAAAAGAGGTAAGATGTTATGTACAGGGGGAATGACCAGCAGGCCTCCATGAGATGCAATGTTTGAATATTTCAGCTACAGTTCTAAAACTGTTGAGCTAGCGTTATAGATGAATAACACTGGCATAAATTACGACAGTCATATGTCCAAATGGTAGATAGCGTGGGACATAACCATATGTTTACCTAATAACTACATAATGTCTGGTGTGGATTTTTTTCCTATCGCTAGCCAGTACAACGGCAATTGTAAGACACTTCATGGAATAACATTACAGCAGCTATCCAAGTAGCCAGCTAAAAGCTACCGACACCTACTATGTTGACTAGACAGCCTCAAACCACTGGCACCGGTGAACGTCAGGCTAAAAATGAATCAAACAAACCATATGGTACAGTTACCGTGCGAGACACTCCGGCAGGTAACGTTAGATATCCTTTTTATGGGATATAAATTTGTCCGCTATGGCCATCCAGAAAGACAACATAGCCGACGCAACCACATACACACGCACGGTAAGAAAGTACAAAAACAGTGAAATTTCAACCTACCGTTCAGAGACATCCTGCTGTAACCGTGTCTGTAAAACTTCGGCAGTTGCCTCCTCTTGTTCAGTTGACAGATTCCTTCTCAAACATGTACGGTTTTACATGTTGTGTCACGGAGTTTTCTTCTACAAGGAGCTGCCATGCTGGTTTTGGGTTTTTTCGGCGTCTGCACCCTCCCCCCTCACCCAGCCGATCAGGCGGCCAATCAGAGCAGCGCCTCATTATCATAGCAGCCCCGCCCACTCAGAACAGCGCATAGTTAATGAGGGGAGAAACTGAGAGGATGGAGAGGTTCCACAGAGCCTGGATTTGTGTGTTTTTTTGCAACAGAATTCGTAACCTTGTTTTAAAGACCACTGAGAAATGTTTTAAACAGCTAAAAAGAGCATAATATGGGACCTTTAAGTTCAAGCGCAACTCGGATATTAAAAATATATTTCAGTATCAAAAACAATCTCCCTTTAAACCTTTACACTACACTTAAAGGATTCGGCTGGTGTTTTTAAATACATTTCTTATCATCAACAAATCCTATGAAAATAACAAAATCAACAATGCGTTTGCTCTACTCCCACTCCCCTTTCCGACTTACCATGTTCCCTTTTT